>NC_049901.1:10711858-10713974 GCF_001411555.2 Juglans regia | reverse complement strand
TCAAGATTCATCAACCCACAACACATATATTACTCCAGCTCATAATTAATACGATTTCAAGACGTTGGTATATAGAGAACCCAACACGAAGAATATTAATTCTGAGAATCCAAGTACTTCATGATGAAAATATATATATATATATATGTGATAACAACAGAGAAGAAGAAGAAGAAGAAGATAATCAATCAACCTTTGACGTTGGCTCGAACATAGATTTGATCACTGTGAGGACCAACATCAACCTCTTCCACAGGCTTGTAAACGACGGTTTCCTCCTTGAGCAACCCCATAATTAATTACTAAAGAATTCTAAGATGTTCATTTGGGCTTACAACCTATACATGATGGCTAGCTGTTGTTATATATAGACAGAAAGCTGCAAAGATCAGAGCTCTGGGCGGAGGACGCAAAGAAAGATCATTTGGCTTCCCAACAATTAATAATAATAATACATACATACATACATACATACCATAATGGAACTCTTTAGGCTTATAGATGTGTGTACATTTAACATGAGCTAGCTAGCAATGACAATTTTAGAGCAGTTCAAAGATACATGGGAATAGTACTTTAATTATAAATTGACGTGATTACATATGATATGTTAAATTGTAAAATTATTTTTATCGTAAAATAGATCCAACGTATCATATGAAAACATGACGTCAATTTGTGACAGTTCATATACATATATATAAAAGAGTGCAAGCGTACAATATTAGAGGAAGTTGTTCATGTTTTGGGAGGGAGGACTTGTACTGTGGAATCGGTTGGAAAACATCATACAACTTTGTTGGGTAAATGCTAATTAATCCTATTAACCCCACAACGTAACATTTAATAATATTCTTCAACCATAATTGTCAAATTGATGCGAAGAAAACAAAGGAAAAGAACGAGTACGTACACAATTACTTTAATCTTTTTTGTTTTTTGTTCCAAGCAAAACTAACTTTAATTACAGTACTTAACTCACAATATCTGAGATATTACATGCTAGAAATTAAGTGATAAAAAATCGATCGACTCTGATTTTATTAATTAATAATAAATGATAAAATAGGCCGTATTTGGTGTGTTTTGTCGATCTAACTCGAAAACACCATTTTGACTTAAAAGCTTCATCTTGTACTAATGGTTTTTTATTACAACTCCCCGCTTTCACAGGTGTTAGAAAATAACAACAGAAGTTAATTTTAAAGGAGTTTTACGTTAACTGCCGTGCACGGTACATTAAATTTATTTTTCATAAAAAAAAATTATACAATCTAATATATTATACCAAACTTATACATCGTTTTATTAATTTACTTTTATAGCTTATATTTATTCTTTAAACAACAAATCTATTCATCATCAACTTCTTTCTCATCATTCTCTCATCATTTCATATTGTGGCATTAGATGATTAGATCCTTTCATCATTTT
The DNA here is from genome assembly GCF_001411555.2 of Juglans regia. Classification (NCBI taxonomy): domain Eukaryota; kingdom Viridiplantae; phylum Streptophyta; class Magnoliopsida; order Fagales; family Juglandaceae; genus Juglans; species Juglans regia. The sequence goes on along the minus strand of NC_049901.1, from coordinate 10,712,540 downwards.
ATGATGTGGCATTAAATGATTAGATCTTCTCATTATCTCATGATGTGGTTTTATATTTTATTTATGAACTAATCATCTAATACTATATTATATTATGAGATGATAAAAAAAATAAATAAATATTAGTCCAACATTATAATTGATGTAGCCCGGCCCGTCCTTAAATTATAGCAAATTTAAATAATAATTATGTCATGTAACGGTGACGATTGAGTAGTACGACGTACAATATTATACGTACGTGATATATATATAGAGATGATTTGTACAAGTTTTAAATAGATAAATTTTATACAAGTTTTTGTAAAAAAATAGATCCTATCATAAAAAAATATAAAAAAAATATTATTTATTAGTGAGATCTATTATTTTACAAAAGATTTGTATAAAATTTATCTATTTAGGACTTATATCTAGCATTACTCGTATATATATATATTTATAAATATATATATCTCTTATATCTTAAAATTGCGTATCCTAAAATGAATATTGTTTATAAACAGTAATGAATACTATTTATGAACAATACCTATATTCTGGGATGAATAGTATTTACAAACAGTAATGAACAGTATTTTTAACAAATAGTATTTTTAACCGTACCTATATCTTAAAAGTACGTATCGTATGAATAGTATTATAAACAGTAATAAATAGTATTTATGAACAGTAATGAATG
>NC_049901.1:10703608-10711758 GCF_001411555.2 Juglans regia | reverse complement strand
GGCTGGTTTGGATGTTGAGACGAGATGAGAATTTTGTGAATTTTGTGAATAGTATAAAGATAAAATGAGTTAAAATTTTTGGATGCTTTTAAGAATTTTGTGTGGGTCCCATAGTGAGATGTGTTTGGAAGTAAAGTTGAGATGAGAATTTTCAAAATTTATAGATGAACTGAAATATTTAGGTGGGGCCCGCTGGGTGTGCATTTATTGCATGTCAGCCGAGTGTACAAGTCCCCAAAATCGTCCAGGAATATCATATTCGTCTCTTCCTTCTTCGTCTCCCTCCACGCCCGAAACCTGTTTGAGAACCCTCACTTCCAAACCAGCCCAAATTCGTCTGAGGATTGCTTCTCCTGGTGGTGATAGCTACGTCTGAAGACCCCATCTCCTCGTTTCAACATTTCTGTAGGACCAAAAATCCAGACTTGCGTTAGGGGCAGAGATCGCCTGCGTTTTAACACCCTCCCTCTCCAGCCGCAACGACGGACTCTTGCACGCCTTTCGTCTTGGCGTCTTCAATTTCCAATTTCCCCGCACAAACCAGAGCAGGACAACCAGGTAAGTTCCCGTATTTTTTTCGTGGGAAGCTAAACGAAAAAATGTTAGGTAGATTAGGGTTTCCGTATTAGACGCTGCATCTCCATTTTGGTACGGGTGCAGGGTGTTGTAATAGTGACAATGGTTGGGATCGTTCACGGCCTTTGAATGATTTTGTCTACTATGTTGCTGTTGTACATATGTAAATGCATACTGGTTGGGCTGTGTCTTCGATTTCATTGATGTTCCCGTAATTTTGCTAAATACGTGTGCAAATCAGTATAAGGGTACTTGGAGTTATTTATTTTGGGGGTTTATTGGATTCTCGCAGTCGGTGGAGACGGGTGTATCTGCTGTTTCTGTCAATACATTCCGCCCAAAATTGTTGTAAATATCTCCTCTGTTTTGATCTCATCTCTTGTGACATCATTGAAGTTGATAAAACGATTTGGATGTTTTTGACTTCTCAGCAGACTTGTCTGTAGTCATGGTTAATATGAAACAGGTGTAGATGAAACACGCGTATAATTATGTACATTTTGAATGCAAGATCTAAATCCTAACTACTGAAATACATGAAGCTCAAATTAAATTAATTAAACTGATGGCCTTTAGAGCGTTTCTGGAAGCATGACTTATGGTAAGAAATTATGGTAAGAAATTAGCAATATATTTTTCAACGCAAGGCAAATTTATTTGGATCAAGCTGAATAATAATATATATTACTACTACTACTAATAATAACAAGAAAATCTCATAATAAATTGACAAGTTTGATCTGTTTGTTAGATTAGATATCGGTGGATAAGATGTAGTACTCCATCAAATATGGCTTTGAATTTGGTTTCCAAGGTGAAGTCCTGTAAGTAGGCCTTAAAAAACCCCTAATGCCTATATGAAAATTGACATGAAACACATGCATGTAGATCAAAACCAATGTTCTTGACCTTGTCGAGTACTGTTTCTAGAAGCAATAAATTAGGAACAGTTTGATATCAAGATATCACACCACGTAGGATTTTGATCAAATAGTTGTGATAATTACATATATATATATATATATATAATAGTATTTCACCAATTTGATCTGTGTTTGTTACTTTCTTTGCAAGCATTATGTCAACTAGTACCGGTGTGTCCATAAACCAATTGGAACCAATGACGCGAGGAGATGAGCTTCTTTTAGGACAAATACCTCAATGTTATTGTGGCGTTCCTTCCAAACTACGGACGTCGGCCAAACCCAACAGTTTTGGGAGGCGTTTTTATAATTGTCGATATTATAAAAATCAACACCAGTGTGGATTTTTCCAATGGGTTGATGTTGCAATGTCGCTACCACATTGTTGTGAGCAGACGTTGCAATTAGCTGAACGAAGAAGTGAAAGGATAGCGGCTGAACGTGCAAGAATAGAAGAGGCCAAGTTTCAATCAATGAAGATGAAGTACAAATTTGCCTTGATTACATGTGGGGTTTTATTTATTACGTTATTATGTAGTGTTAAAATTTATAAACTTACTGATAATGTAAGTCAGTTAATGCTACAATGATTTACATGAAATCATTTGGTTAAGGTAAACAGAACGGTTGTTATCCCATGTAGTTTTAAGCATCTGTTGCCATTAGCATTCCCTATATCATTACATATTACCATTAGGCCATATATAAATTTCTTCTGGTAGCATTGAAGAAGTTGGACAAATTGATTCAGTTTTCCATATAAATCAAACATAATCAAATACCACAGCTGTATTTTAATATCGAATTGCGTAGGTAGTAAACCTTTATTACTATATTATCTTGTGCGAATAATAATTGAAGATCCTAAATAACAATATCATATTGATCTTTTTTGGTAAAAAGAACCGTACCAAAATGGATTCAATTTATCAAATGCCGAAAAATTGATTTAAAACAATACATATGTTTGAATACATATACTACGTCTAAAGCAATCCAAAACTAGAATTAGAAACCGATATTATTTATTTAAATACTACCAAACCATCAAGGATTTGAAGATAAATTTGGTATATGTTCATTACCCAAACCTATTTTGCCACATAGGAATCGCAATCTCATCTCTCAGTGATGCCATAGTTCCAGCTGACTCATGTGACATGTCAACCACCTCAGACGTCTCACCCGCGTCGTCGTTGCTAGCCATATTTGCTTCACTAAACTGAAGTTCCAATGCAGCCTGAATAAACTCATCATTCGGCGTCACTGTTTTAATAAGGTTGTGCAGTGTACAACATGCGGTAACAAGCATCCCTTGCCTCGATGCGCGATATCGAGGCATCGCACTCAATATTTGAAACCGATTTTTCAATAATGCGAATGTACGTTCAATAATGTTGCGCAATGATGAATGACGAAAGTTGAAATAATCTTTATAGCCTCGGAATTGACGACCGCTATAACGATCAGATCGATGATACCTCTCTCGTGGATATGGAGGCATAAACTTCTCAATGCATGGAAATGCGGAATCGACAAGGTAATAATATCCTACATAATTGAAAAAATACATTAGATAACAAATATATAATCACGTCATATAAATTATTATCTGTGGGACAAAATGAAATGGATATGTCATAAAAAATTGGATATACAAAATTAACCTTGTGGTGGCCATGGAAATTGATTCCGACGTCTACTCAAGGCATCTAGGAATACTCGTGCATCATGCGCTGTTCCCTCCCATCCAGTATATACATACGTGAACTTCATATTGAAGTCGCATAAGCACAACACATTTTGTGCTATCCGACCACGATGATTTCTATATGCATTACTCAGCCTAGATGGTGCAGCAGCGTCAATCATAGTGCCTTCCATCGCACCAAGACATTTCTACAAAACCATGATCATATAACATACACAGGAACTTTAAAAACATAAGCTATATATATGAAATAGTCCATACCTCAAACCATGCATAATTGTGGGGGTTCCCAGAAATGTACGGGTGGACCCCATCAGTGTCTGTGCGCCTAATCACAGTCCGCCCAAGGTGATGTAGCGCGCGCATCACCGTCTTCACATGGCGATGTATTGTTTCGCTTGAATGTTGGAACCTGTCTCCAATGATGCGCTGACCATGTGCATGGCCAACAAGAAGGCAAAACATGCCTAACGATTCCTCAACAGACACTCTTTCTGTGGGGTCCATAATTAATGCCCCGCGTAAGATGTCACAAACATAACGAAAGGCAGGCACTTCCATTCGAAACATTGTTCTGCAAGTAGTAGGATTCCCATTCAAGACTGCTTGAATATATTGGTCACCCCGTAGGCCAATATTGTGTTCAGGCATTCGAACTCGACCTCCAGACAATTGTGATGCCATCCACATCATGTAGATGATGTTCACCTCCTGCGTTGCGGCTTCATCTCCACTCGAATGAGAAGAGCGGATAAGGTCGTCCGACTCGCTCGTCTGAGACCTACTTGAGCATGTATCCTCCATATCGTTGTTCGTCTCCATCGATAGTGTTTCTTCCGAACTAGTCTCATTGTCCATTATGAATAACGGAATGCTTGTGCATAAGAAAACATAAAAAAAGAAATTAGTAATTTACTTTTCAATTTTAGAGACTTGATATTTACTTAAAAATCAAGGTGGGAACGTTTTTGGATAAACCCAAAGGCATAATCACAATATGCACGTCAACATAAAAAAATGCATAAGGTAAATAATATCACAAAATCAGTGGAAATACATAACAAGTACATTCATGTTAACAGACATAAAAACATCATGCACATCAACCATGTCGAATACAAGCCGTTGTTCATGAAATGAAAAACAGAATATTACTACATAACAGTAGCTACGTTCGAAATAAAAAAGAAAAACTGACATCATATAAAATAAACTCATAAAAGGCAAGATGATGGCTAGCTCTAATGTGATAACCATTTCACGGACAAACAGACTGGCGGTAGTGCTGGCCCAACAACTCAAGGCATCCCTCCCCATCATGACCAATCATGACCAATCACTGCAAACTCCAAGCCCACTCACTCCTACGAGTTTCCGAGATCGACACAAACGACCTCTGCACTTTTGTACTCAACAATCGGTCAAACGCCTTATTAAATTGCTCAGGCGGTAGGGGAGGTTCAACTTCTTCGAGCAGCTTCATACAATGCATTTGGAGATCAAACGCCCCAGATGACTCCATGCTAGTGTCTCCTTTACTACGCTTCCTGGACCGGTTGTACTCCATCGATTCCATCGCTGCCTTCTCTCTAGCTTCGGCACTGCGTCTGATAGCATCAAGGGTCTCACTCATTTGCACTTGAATGAGTGGGTCTTGGGTGGGCCCTCCCCTTTGTCGTCTACGAGATCCACTGGCATAAGAGGCAGAGAAGGGTCTCGGTGGCACATGGGGATCGGCTGAGGGGCCCGCATTTGGATCAGTAAATGGTGGCCCACGATGTTGCATCTCCGCATCAAGCAAGCGCTCATCATCACTGTCTGGAGCAGGATCTGTTGAGGCCCGATGCATTGTACCTAATGCAACTGAACAACCAAATATTGCACAAAGTTGTTCATACTTTGGGCATCCCATTGTCTTGAAATGCTTCCATGATGGTCTCACCTAGCGACATAAGGGAGTTTGTTAGAAAAACTCCAGACAATTGATATTAACCCTAGTACTAATAGGATATTAAAATAATGGAAATATATCCTAGTACCCGAAGGGCATTCGCCCAGTGTTCCTCACTCGCAACTGGTGCACTCCTCACTGGGTCCCACCCCAAACCAGTTTGCTTCATCAGATCGGTGAATTCCCGTTGTCTTCGTTTCAGACGAGCAATTTTGCCTTTAACTTGGTCAGAATTAAAATTTCTTGGCCCAACTGATGACAACTTTTCAGCAATCCTAACATGATCACCGTTCGTGATCCTCCCTCCCCTCAATCTGTCCATAGTAGTATCTTCATACAACATCTCTATAAGCAAATCCTCGAACCCGTCTGCCCATAAGGTTCCATCCCGGGTCGAATCGATTGTATCATTCTCCATATGGTACTAATATGCGTTGCAAATGAAACCAATAATTGGACATGGAGTGAGATTTCAAAGGAAATTGAGTTTGTGAGTAATATGAAATGTAAAATGTTGTTAGTAGGTAAAAAGGTTAGATGGAAAAAGGCACAAAAAACCGAATTGGTAAATTTTAAAATGAACTAAGGACATTCATACCTTTTGAGATGCTGACCTGGAGCTTGTGCGTAAGTAGTAACGCTACATGAAGAGATGGTATAAGTTAGGCCTCCATCAAAGCAAAAAAATGGGACAAATTCATCGGCTACAAGGCAACTGTGTAGCTCGTGTAATGCAGGAAAATGTAACAAACAGAGCTACCATTTTTTTCCATTATTTAAACAACATTGATAGTGTCTACCAATTGGAACCACAACAATATTCAGCTGTTAAAAAACTTGCTAGCTGGATTCACGCTTGTGGATTGAAGTTTCAATACTACGTCTCATTTAAATATTAAATGAGCATAATCAATATCGGCGTATCATCTTGGAAGTCATTACTTTATAAATTATTAAAATCCCCAAGAGATAACACTTGGAAGTCATTATTGCATTAACATAATACGTTCGACACTCAATCATGGTCAATGTGCGATCCGAAATGGTTTAGGAGGCAAGCAACAGAAGCATGCATGAGAGAACAGAACATGTAAATGAAAAATAGTTTAAAAAGTGTGTTCAGACCATGTTTATGTATGCTACATGCGAAGGAGATAAAAATCCACGATGTTCTGTTATACCTTAGGCCATTATTTCAAATTTATATGGGACGATCCAAAAGGCAGTAACTTGTTTGAAGAGTGCCTGATCCACAATACAACCATCACACGGCTCCAGATATAGAAGCAGAATAAAAGCACACTATGGTGACAGAACAATCAAATGCACACAACTTGTCAGGCAGGGGAAGCATTTGGTGCTCACAAGAATGTTTAATTAAAGGAGTAGCTTAAAACGCAGTAATGGTTCAAAAAATTGTCAGGCAGGGGAAGCATTTGGTGCTTGAAAGAAAATAACCCTCACAGTCCGCATGCTAGCTAGAGACAACCCTTGCAATGTTACAAAAGAAAAAACATCAACACACTGGTCATTCAGCTTCTACATATTTAGCCCTCTCCCCTCTTGGAGGTAGAAAAACTGAAAACAAAACCCTTTAAATACTAGAATATCATTTGCAGAAAACCTCAACTACAAGGATCATAACAGAAAGCCACCTATTGAGGGGTAGAAAAAGATAGAAAAAAATTTATAATGTATAGCTTTCTTCACAAACTCTATTCAACCCGAGCATTATCAACCAAAATAATGCCGTTTACTCAGATATTAATAATGCGAAGAGGTATTGGTTTTGATATGTTCCGATACATCCATCAAAGAATCTAGTCAATCTACACGACAGGGTTACAAAATAATAACATCCTATAAGCAATAAGAGAGACAGAACCCCAATATATCATCTGTGGGAACCTATGGAAAAAAAAAAATATCATCTGTGGGAGAGTTAACAGCATATTACATACATAACATCATATGGTGAATAGCTTCACGATCCGCATTATATATATGAGATTTTCAAACACTTAAGAAAGGAAAATAATGAAGTTTCGTTGCCAAAAAGAAGAACAAGATAGATGCACAAGGAAACTGACAATATGATGCAAATTTACCTGGTAGGAGCGTGTCTTAGGACCGGTGGTGGTGGACTTATGCACGACGAAGCATCTATTGCGAGATTTGGGTAAGGCTTTGCGAGACTTCAATCGCTTCATTGGGGTGCCTTCCGTTGGAGTGGAAACTGGGACTTTATACACCATTTTGTTGTTCCAATGCAGCCGAAGTGAACAACAAGTACATGCGTGAGGACAAATTCAAATAACAGTGATATGCCCACGGGTCTCGCTTCAGGTCACTTCTCTTCGTGGGAAGGATGCAGAACAGGGGCTATGTTAGGGCCAGAGATTCGAATGGGTTAGGGTAGACATTACACTGCCAATGCACATGTTAGGGGCAGAGATTCTCCTTACAGGATGATTTGAGGTTCGTGCAGGGCTCGAGCACAGTTGAGATGACGGGAATGGAAAGACGATTTACCGGAGTCGATACAGAGCTTCACGATGGGCGTTTGGGAGGTATACTGCGAGATGAACGGGCAGGTTAGGGCATGAAGGAGAAATCTAAAAATGGAGGTTTGGGCCGCATCTGGATATCGATGCTATTCCGAGTCCTGCGTGAAGCACGAACTCATCAACGGATTCAAGGGCAGGTTGAAAGGTCGACGCATCCTGGGGGGTTCTTCGCAACACCAGTCTTTTGGGGTCGTTCAAACGGGCAAAAAGAAGTAATGGCGTCAGAAAAAGTACAGACATGACTACGGAGTGAAGGTACTGGTTGTCGGTGTATTGTCATGTCTATGAACAGTTGAAGAAAAACCGAGAGAGGGAATTCTTGCTTGTGTTTTATAGTGAAATATATGTTTGGATATTTCATCTCGTCTCTGACATGAACCAGAACAAGAATTTTGGGTTTGGTTCGCGGTCCCAAACAAGCC
>NC_049901.1:10650441-10703508 GCF_001411555.2 Juglans regia | reverse complement strand
AAACTATTAAACTATGGGCCCGAAACCCTTATGTAGATATGGAAAAGGAGAATAATATCAGGAAAACTCAGCCCATTCTATAGAAGCTGCTAAAGGAACAAAGCATTGAAAAACAAAAGTTTCAAGTTTCTTCATAATTCGCTCACGATTCTAAAAATTTCTATCATTCTTTTCCTTCTAAATACTCCACACCAGACAGATAGGGACCATTTTCCATGTTAAAATTTATGGACTGCCATATAACCTTTCCAATTGGCCAAGAGGTCTATTATCGTCCTGGGTATCATGGACCTGAATGTAGGTGTCAGTAATTAATAATGATTTTCTCCAGGTCAACCCCTACGAGTTGGCTCAAGTGGTAAAGGTCTTGGTTTTGAGGGTATGCTCCCCCTAGTTTTAAGATTCTAACCCTTAGGTGCAAACAATTTTTACGGCTCACATGCCCTTGGAAAAAAGCTGATGATTTACTTGACCCATGTGATGTGGGTGCATTACACTGGTTTGGGGTTTAATCAGGTAAAAGACATGTTGCGTTTAACAGTCCCCAGAATTCTTTATCTTTTACGTATAAAAAAAAAAAAAAAAAGTCCCCAGAATTCTTCTTCATTCTGTTATCAAGCAGAGGTTAAACAGTTCATGAGCCATCCATGTAGCAATCAAACCAAGCTTGAAGAAAGGCAGTTTTGTTTTACTAAAGTTCCAAGTCTAAATGGTCACTGAGCTGAGCTTAACAGCTCCAAACATTGCATCTGCAGAGATGAAGGGAAACCCTTTGTTTCATTGGCTTTGGTGTAATTATAAATGACTTAAATTTTTGGCTTGACAGGGGAAGAAACTTAGGGTCCTGAAGAAGTAACTTGGAGATCATACTTCTTTAGAAGATACCTCGAATTGTTTATGGGTCTCACTCTTCCCAGTTTACAGGATGAAATCTTTATCTCCTATGATACTTTCTCCCATATACCTATGCCCAAAGGAAAATGCTATACTACACTCATATCCTATTTATATCCTATTGTGCTGATGTGACACTATCCATAACCCTTGGATCAACTCTTTTAAGAAAAAAAATTCAATGTTTAATGGGCAATGCCACTTCAGCACAATAGGATAAGACTGAGAAGACAGTAGTGTATAGCATATCTCATACCCAAAAGTATGATGCTTTGACTCCAACGTTTTGGCCAAGTTCTCATCTGCCATATTTGCATGGGCAACCAATGTGGTAACAAGTGAAATGGTTCTTTAGCATCTTCAGAATGGTGGTTGTTTTCTCTCGGCTGGTGTTGCTGTTCTTTGTAGCTAGTGTGTTGTTTAGGAGAAGAAACAGGAGTGGTCCCCTTTAAAAGTATCAAGTGAACATAAAATCTGTAATGATATTTCTCCTCACACTTGCTATTCTGCCTGAACATTCATGTGTTGGATGCCTGTATTTAAAGTTTATTACCATTACAAAATCTTTATTATAGGACTGAGACTGAGTATGTCAGTCAGATGCTTACCAAAGTCAAACGTTTTGCTCAACACCATGCCTGTCATGTTTGGTTCGTGGCACATCCTAGACAGGTTGGTCACGATGACCTTTGGTTTGCTCCAGAGTATCTTCTTTTTTTTTGTAAGTAAGTTTGCTCCAGAGTATCTATCTCTTTTGTTCTAATTTCTCCCCTTGGTTCACAGTTGCACCATTGGGTTGGGGGTCCGCCTAATATGTATGATATAAGTGGAAGTGCACACTTCATAAACAAATGTGACAATGGGATCGTAGTTCATCGTAATCGAGATCCTGAGGCTGGACCTATTGATCAAGTACAAGTGAGTGATACTTTTGTGGTCATTGTGATTGTTGTTGTTATTTTTGTTGTTATAGATGGAAATACGTATGTTAACTTTTTTGAGCTGTATTTACAGATTTGTGTTCGGAAGGTTCGGAATAAGGTTGCTGGAACGATAGGTGATGCCTTCTTGTGTTATAATAGGTATGCTTTTAAAATCTACTCTTTAGTCTCATGGATGGAGTTGCCAATGAACCAAGCTGTTTGATAAACAGTTTGAACTCGATTCTTGTAACTCAATTAAAGTTATGATTGTTTATTAAATGCAAAGCTGGTTTTTTTATTATTATTTATTTATTTATTTATTTATTTATCAACTAGCTTGGTTTGGCATAGATAATTTTATATGAGGTTAATTTCATTTTTAAACTACCACCATTTTTTTCAAATTATACCACAAATTACCAAAGCCAACAATTTTGTATCTCAAGCTACCAATTTTGTATCTCAAGCTACAAATTTAGTGAGGGCATTTAAAACAATTCATTTGAAAAGTAGTTTCGGGTCCTATAATATCTAATGGTTTAGAGTGTAATTTTAAATCGGGTGGTAGTTTTGGGGTGAAAAATGAAATTTCCGAATTTCATTTCTAAGTAGGCTCGTTCTTCCATAAAATATTCTGCTTTTTCCCGTTCTTATTGATAATCCATGATCAACTTGACAACTTCCTTTCCCCCAGGGAAATTTGAATCCCCACTGCCTCCCTTGAAATAGAGTTTTTTTCAAATGAATGATTTGAAGACCTAGCTCGAGTACGCACAATCATTAATATTTAAAAGGATGATTGTGGATATGGTTTTAATTTGAGAAAAGGATAGTTGCTTTTTAAGTGTCTTCAATTGTAGAATTGTCGAACTTGTTCTTTTGAGATGGTCAATCCTTTTTGTGGGGAAAAACTTGGATATGTAGCTTCTGAAACGTGTGCATCAATCTTGTTTACAAAATCATGTAGTCAATGATCCTTTTTTTTATGTACTCAATGATCTTGAATAACAAAGAGAACAATCTGTCTGCAAGTTCTCGTGCATAATCCTTATTGACTCTTGGGGACAATCACACATTTATATTTCCTGTAATATCGTGCCCTCAATTCTATATGCTCTCCTAGTATTTATGTTATATGATGATTTAGTGTTAATGGTGGCAACATTCATGTGCTTGTTTAGGGTAACTGGTGAATTCATGGATATCGATGAACCATCTGGCAAGAGATAGACAATGCTATGATTGATAAGAAAATGGATGTACAGCAGTATCTACCCAGGTAGTGGCCTTCAAAACAGGAGGTGGTTTTCTAATGCCATTTTCCCACTGCATCAGGCTGTGGGTGCTTCCCCGCCGTGCACAACTATGGATGGTGGTATGAGGGACCAAAGTATTTTAGCTTTGGCAGTTGATCGGACCTTGATGACTTGGTGTAACCTTACACTTGAGGGCAGTTGCAATTTCTGTCAATAGAGGCTTCCTTTTTTCGGAGATGTATGGACTTAAATGGTCTATTTTGCCATGTGATTTATTAAACTTTTATATATTATCTGGTTATATTCAAGATTTGGGAATGAAATTCTCTCTTTTTTTCTCATGAATCAGTCATATTGTACCCTGTCTCTGTTATAGTGTGTAAGAACAGTAGCATGCTTTTAGTTTTAACCCCCAAAAGCTTTTTGGACAAGGCCTTCTACTTTACATATTATCAAAGATTGTTCGGAAAATGGTTTTTTTTTTATATTCAATCAATGAAGTATTAGTTAAACAAATCTCTTTGAGAATATTGACAGCTTGCGTCAAAGATACAGATACCATATGTTACTATGAACACCCCCCCATCTTCTTGGCCCCAAAAACCGGAAAGAAGCTGAGGAAGTATCTTTCTTCTTCGTTAATTAATGTTGCAATTCGAACGCGCTTGCGTAAGAAATACGTATCGAAAAGAAAAGTTCAAATCCAAAAGTTATTCTTTTCTTTCTATTTTTAAGTTTCGTGACTCGTTAACAAAGGAAAACGTAACCGAAAAATAAAGATAAAATGGAGGGGGCGGGGCAGGTGTTGATACCGGGCAGGTTACCGACAAGGACCGGTCACTGACCACACGTAAGCAAGACAAATGAATACATACAAATAAGCATCTGTTTGCTTCGTTGTCATTTTTCTTGAGTCTTCGCCACTGTCACGGCGGTCATTTGTATTCATACCCACGCGGTGTCGCCGTCTTCCCAGAAGCAACCACTCCATCCTATCCCTTTCTAGTTTCTATATAAACCCTTTCATTCCCTCCAAACTACTCCATCTATCCCTTCCCATCTCTTTCTTACGCATACACACATCTTTCGTTTGTTTTTACGATCATAACCTTTTGCTCAAAGATGAATACTACAAGTGAGCCTGCAGGTAATTAGTGAATACCATGTTTTAAGTTCTTCTTGTTTGTGTTGATGTTGGATGTCATGTCATGTGTGTGTGTGTGCGCATGTCTTAGATCGATCTCCTGGGATTTTCTAGCACCGTTTAGTCATATGTTATAATATAGGTCTACACCTCTAAATAAGTGCATGGAGTTTTAGACTTGATTTCTATAATCTGCATCCACCGAAAGCAAGTAGGTTTGATTTTGTTAGAAGATAAACGTATATATGGTTACTGTTTAGATGAGATCATATGATCAACTACTAATTCAAACACGTGAATTAATTTCCACATGAAACTTAAATAATTAACTAACTCCCTATGTAATTTCAATATATGTTTGTATACATTTAATTCAATAAGACTATAATTTCCTCCTTGGTCATGAGTCTAATACCATATATTGACATCAAATATATAATATACTTATATATACAATTATGATCTTGTTATGGGTCTCCTTGCAGTAGTACCCAATATGATCACTTGCTTAATTCGTTTTTTCCATTAATATAAATTAATTTGCCTATTAATTAATTGGCCAATCTTCTGTTCCATATCCTCCACCTCCATCTACAGCTGCACAAGGTCCTTATGCTGCACAAGGTCCTTATGTGGTACCACCACCGGCTGGTTATCCTACAAAAGATGACTCTCAGAATCCTCCTCACGGCCCAGTGGAAACCAAGTCAAGGGGTGAAGGGTTCTGGAAGGGATGGTAAGCAGTTCTTTATATCTCTCTGATTTATTTCTAATTTATTTGTTCATCGTTTTGTTATTATTAATATTGAGTTATATTTTTGGATAAATGAGTGACATTACGATTTGTCCATCTGTTTACTGCGCAGTTGTGCTGCCTTGTGTTGCTGTTGTGTACTTGATGCATGCTTCTGATCATCAGAATCGAGAGCTAGCAATATTAAAAATTCTAGAAACCATTGTTGTTTTATTTGTTTTTTTTTTTTTTTTAATCAATACGGAACTTGGATCATTCTTGTGTGAAGAATGGACCATGCGATTGGATAATTGTCATGTTCTTGCCTTGACAGAGTTATCCTTGCACTGTAATTATCACGAGTGATGATTTCCTTTTAGTGTTGTATTCTTTTCGATATATTGGTGATACTGTTATTGTTATTTTGATAATAATGCAATAGATATATTGCAAAATGATTCCATTTTTGCTCTCTCTCTCTCTTCTGGTGAAGTTAAACGTACAGCGTGCACATGATCATATCATGATGAGTTTTTTTTTTTTGATGAAGAGCCGAGAATCACCTGTCCACGAGTGATCCCGTGCCGATTATATTAATAAACCCTCACTTATGGCGGAGGAAAATCGTGGTTACATACCAATACCTGGCGTTACAATATAAAAATCCGAAACCAGATATTAAAAAAAACCTAGAATATCTAGAGAAAATTATAAAAACAACCTCCTCACCTGCAAAAAAACCATTAGCACAACAAACATATACAATAAAATCTAACCAAACCAACACAACAACCAAATAGAACCAGATTCTTAATTCTGACAGCACCTTAAAGAAGGTAACCCAAGTTTATCCAACTGAAGTAAACCTCGAGGGACCCTAGGCAATTCTCCAGCTATATTCCAATCCATATTAAGACCAGCTGCCCCACTCCGAGCCAACCAGTTAGCAACTTTATTACCTTCCCTATAAACATGCCTAACTGTGCAAACCATCGAATCCATAAGAGCAAGAGTATCCTCCCAGAAATCTTCCAAATACCATATGCCACATCTTCGCCTATTCCACCAAGAGATTACCACTTGAGAGTCTAATTCTATTTCCACAAAAATAATCCCTAGATTTTTACAAGCTTTAAGACCCCGCAGCAATGCTAACAATTCAACTCTATTATTGGAACCAAAACCAATATAAGAATTAAAAGCATGAACCAAGTGACCCTGATTATTTCTAATAATACCACCCACCCCCGAAGGTCTTGGATTTCCTAAACTACTACCATCTGTATTCAATTTAAACCACCCTGGAGCAGGTTTTTGCCAAGTCACAATTTTAATAAATTGCCTCACGGGGGCTTTAGAAGGAATATGCAAAGCATGTAAAATCTGAAGATCATACATAGAACATTTTTTTACCTTTTTCATATCATGGCTACAAGAGCTCATCCAATTTTTGTTCATTTGCCAAACCGCACTAACAGATTGAATCCGCCCCTCCATGCGGGTAGTGCATCTTCTACGCCAAAGATGCCAACTAATAATCGATGGAAGTAACCCCACAAGAATCCCCACTTGAGAATCAGTTGACGCACGTCTTAACCAAGCCGTCACTGTCTCCATCCAAGTATGACCAAGAGATAAACCAAAAATATTAGCACAATAACACCATATATTAAATGCAAACTCTCCTCCAAACAAAACATGGTTTTGGTCCTCATACTTACCTTCTTCACAGCAATCACAACGAGAGACAATCGGGACCCCAATCCTTCTAAGACTATCATTAACACTCAAAACTATGTTCCATGCCCTCCACATAAAAACCGAAATTTTAAGAGGCAACAACCTATGCCATATCCATGGATGCCAATCCAAAGTAGAACCTCTAATTCTAATACAATCCCATGCTGATTTAGTAGAAAAATTTCCACTCATGTTTAGTCCAGATTAACACGTCCGAACCCTTCTTACAACCGGCCAAAGCTTCAACAATATCGTCAACATTCTCTTGACCAACTAAAGAAATCAAAAGGTCCATATCCCAACTATTATTCAGCATACACTCCTTTACTGTAATCCGTGGATTCCCCACCATCTGGACCTCCTCCAATAAAGGACCCCTATCTTTCCATTTATCATACCAGAAAAAAATATTCCCCTCCCTCACTTTCCATCTTGAATTATTAAGCACATCGGGAATACTCTTCATAATCATTTTCCAAAATCTAGAACCTTTTTTAGTATCAATGAGAGACCAAGGAGAAGATCCCACATATTTTCCTTTAAAAAAATTTGCCCATAAGGATTTACCCTGAATTAAATTCCATGCAAGCCGCATATGCAATGCTTTTTGCATGTCCTCTAATTTACGCAATCCTAGGCCCCCTTCCTTTTCTGGCTTACAAATATTTTCCTACGACACCCACTTTTTTTTACTTTTACCATTAACCTCCCCCCAAAAAAATGTACTCATCATACGATTTAGAGCTTTAATAATTGATTGAGGAACTTGCAAAACATCAAATAAATGTAAAGCCATACTAGAAAGCACGTGTCGAAGAAGTATTAGACGGCCACCTGATGAAAGTATCTTCATTTTCCAACCACTAATTTTTTTCCAAACTTTGTTAACCATTTCCTCCAAATGCACATGCTTTAGACGCCCCAATATAATCGGAACCCCTAGATATTTAAAGGGAAAGGAACCTTCTGAGAACCCTGTCAGTCTTTTTAGGGCTCTCTTACGAGCAATAGAAATTTTTGAAGAAAAATATATGGCTGTTTTCTCTTTATTAATCATCTGACCCGACCATGCTTCATACTTTTCAAAAACCAACAAAAGTTCCTTAACAGATTTTTTTCCCCCATTCAAAAAAATCACAATATCATCTGCGTACATAAGGTGTGAGATCTGAGGAGTACCTCTAGGTTGGGAGAAATTACCAATCTTATGTGATGACACACTCTGCTTCAAAAGACGAGAAAAGACTTCCTGAATAATAATAAAAAGATAAGGCGATAATGGGTCCCCCTGATGTAATCCACGACCACCTTGGAAGAAACCTCTCATCGTTCCATTAAGCAAAACAGAATACCAAATATTCGAAATGCAAGCACGGATTAAATCACAAAAAGAAAGGGAGAATCCAAAACAACGAAAAACCTCCAACAAAAAATTCCAATCTACTCGATCGTATGCTTTAGCCATATCAACTTTAATCATAATATTTCCTCCATGAGTGTCCTTATTCAAGGAATGAACCATTTCCTGAGTAATACTAATATTCTCAAAAATATTCCTCCCAGGTATAAAGGCTCATTGTTCAAGAGATATTAATTTGGGAAGATAATTTGCCAGACGATTTACTATAATTTTTGAACAAATTTTATAAAAAACCGAACACAGACTTATAGGCCTAAATTTGTCAAAACAAGTAGGCACATCTGTCTTCGGAATTAGCACAATAAAAGAAGCCAAAAAGAACCTCGGAACCTTTTTGAAAATAAAAAATTCAGAAACGGCTGCGAAGACATCCGTCTTAATCACCTCCCAACAAGTTTTAAAAAAACCTGCTCCAAAACCATCTGACCCAGGAGAACTGTTTATAGGAATCGAAGAAAGAGCCTCCTTTACTTCATCCAATGAAGGGGTACGACAAAGACATGTACAATCCTCAACATTAATAACTGGTGAAATCAAATCTGATAAATCCGGAAGTACTCGTGACTGGTTAGTATTTTTAAGAAAATCCGCAAAATACTCAATAGCTCCATTATGAATTTCTTCTGGCGAGTTAAGCTCTACCCCATCCTGAGTTCTCATCCCTTTGATTCTTTTACGTCGTTTATTAGCTAACCATACATGAAAAAATTTTGAATTACGATCACCTTCCATATTCCATTTTATTTTAGCCATTTAAGCTAATATGATATCTTCCCTATGTCTCCAAAAATTTAATTCATCCGAAGCCAGCACAAGCTCCCTCTCGGCATCAATATCCCACTTTCTTTGTAGACAACCTTCCAGACTCTCAACCTTCACTTCCAAAGATTCAATATGGGTATTAGTCCTACCAAACACTCGCTTATTCCATTCATGAAGAGCTACTTTCACCTTTTTAATCTTACAAGCAAGAATGACAAGCCCCGTCCCAATCACCGGCACATCCCACACCTGCTTTATAAAACCAATAAATTCTGGATGCTCAACCCACATTTGCTGAAATCTAAATGGAGGATGACCATAGGAATAAGTATCCTTAAAAAATTCAACCAACATAGGGCAATGGTCCGAAGTCGTCCTTGATAAGTACGAACAAGACACCGTAGGGAACAAAGACAATAAATTTGCATCCAATAAAACACGATCCAGCTTCGCCCAAGCTCTAGCTAAACCACTCTGGCCATTACACCAAGAAAAATTACTACCTTGTGCACTTAAATCAATTAAACCACTCTCATGGATCCATTGGTTAAAATCATCCATCGCCGCTATTGGCCTAGGACGACCACCCTATCTTTCCAAATTTGTACGAATAATATTAAAATCGCCAGCAAACAAATAAGGATCATTATTTATACTATGCCACCTCAAATCCTCCCATAGAACCCGCCTATCCATCATATTACACTTTGCATAAATAAAATTACCCAAAAATTGAAATTGACCCTCAACTATCCTTAGAGACAAAAACTGTGAGGTCATCCGCATAATCTGTACATTTAAATCATTCATCCACAAGACCCATATTTTCCCACCAACTTCTTCATTAGAAATTACATTATCAAAATGAAGAGTCCGCATGTATGATTGAGCTTTAACAAAATTCTGGAAAGGCTCCATTAAAACAATCATCTTGCAATTCAACTTTCTTTGCAGTATTTTTAAACGACCTATAGAGGAATGGTAATTATCTTGATACATAAAGGGGCGCCTCATCTATATATATATATATATATATATATATATGAAAACATCCGACCTAACAGTCTACAAAACAAACTGATTGCATTGGGTTAGAACTTGGGTGCTTGAATGAAAAGGAAAAGGAGCACGTTTTATTCAGTACTCTGCAGATAAAATGGTACTGTACATAGATAGATTCTACACATGAGATCCAAGCTGGAAAACATGATGTCTAACCTGAATATATGGATCGACAAATCGACCAGTCATGTCTACTTGTTGCGTCTTGATCTACTACCTAATATTCTTTTGTAGATAACTAAAAAAAGGGGTGTAAATTGTAATATTACAAAAGGACTTTGAAGAGATCACTCGATCGTCTTAATATTACTTTGTCTAAATACGCTAATTATCTACCTTATAATGTTTTCAGATTTGTTAATAAACAGACTTTCAAGTCAAACTCATGGAAAACACATGGGCGTCTTTTTTCTTTATTTATTTATTTATTTATTTTTGGACACCACACGATCGAGAGGTTCCTGATCATGATCATCTAGCAGATATCTCTTTGTTTGGGTGTGACCACTTGAAGAAAGTGATATCATGTAGTGTTAACTAATCCAATGAATTTTTGGTGGGGATAGATATGAGGACAGATCATTGATCTTATCTCTTCGCAGTCACCAAAGGGTTTTTATTATTCTGGGTATTTAATAATGGAGTAATGCATGGACCTTAATAATGAGTATTTTTTCGCTGAAAATTGAAAACAACAGCACTCCTTTTCTTATTCAATGAGGCATCCAAACTTCAAAGAATGAAATTGAATATTATAAAGCTTGATGCGACTTTCAAAATCTTATCTGAGCACCAAAATATCTGAACACCAAAATAAGTTTTAATAACAAAGTTGACATGATTATAATAGGAATTATTTGCAAGATAGACGGAGTGAAAGTCCCTTAAGTTTTGTGGGATCAGGACCATCTTTAAAGAGAAGAGAAATGACGTAAAAAGTGTCACGAATGAGGGTTTTTTTTTTTCCTTAACTTAGTGATTAAGAAAATATTTTTTTGATGATATTGTGATTTTTTTTAATTTTAAATATTTATGATGATTAAAAAAATACATCAAAAAAGAAAAAAAATAAAAAAGTAAAATGTGCTTTTCGAGAAACACATTCGACACATATTTTCGGTAAGTGTAGTGCTGCTCTTAGAGAGAATTACAAAGTAACAAATCCGTTTTGAATTGCATTCTCTTTATCTCTCTCTCTCTCTCAAGAAGATGGGTAAAAAGTTGCTCTCACTGCTACTTGGCCATCTGAGTCGTACTATTAGAATTGAGAGTTCCACGTGACACTGCCGTGTCATATTAAAAAATTCATATATATATATATTTTTTATTACCATCAGTATTAATTTGTTATCATGATAGTAAGCATTTATAGAATTAGGGCTGAGTATTGATTCAATTGAAGTCGGTATGGCCTAATACCGACTTCGACTCCGACCCTTGTAGATTCTGCTCCACCAAGTTGGAGTCGAAATCGGAGTGGAGTTGGATTTACAACCACCTAACACTAAAACACAGATCTTAGAACACAAGATTCACAACACCCAATCACAAATCACAACCAGCAACCATGAACTATCCAATCACCGAAATCATCCAAAAAAATAAAACCAAAATGCATATGTAATATCGGATTAAAAGCAAAAAACAAAAAATCCAAAAAAAATTGACACAGATCGAGACTCGAGAGACATGGATCGAGAGGCAGAGGGTCTTCTTGATGTCTACATGGCAGAGGAAGAGATTGAGAGGCGAGCGACGGGCGACGGGCGATGGGCTAGAGGCTAGGGTTTTTTTAAAGGAAAGTTAGAAACTGAGGGAGTGAGAATTCATAAGGGTTGGAGTCAGAGGAGTTGGAGCCTGAAGGATAGGGTTTCTTTTTCGAAACGACGAGGGATGAGGGGGGTGGGGTTTTAGATAACATATTAAGATTGAAAAAAAAAAAAAAAAAGGACGATGTTCTGTTGGGGAAGTAGAAAGACTAAAAAATTCATCCAAAACAGAACCATTTTATAGTAAAAAGACATCGTTTCAGCTTAATTTGGGCTGGGTTTTGCCTTTTGGGCTGGTCTGCTTCGATTTTTGGCCCTGTTGAGTTTCTAAACCCAATGTTTTCCCTCTGTTTTCCTTGTTTTTGGCTTTTTTCTCCCTAAATCCTAAACTAAATCCTATTTTTTAAAACACTAAATTTTATTTTTATTTTAATCTTTGTTTTAGGTTTTTAAGTTTCTAACCCTAAGTATTTTTATTTATGGTTTTTATAATTGTTAGTATTGATTATTATTATATATTAATTATGTGTTATCATATTATAATTTAACATTTTATCATACTATGGTGTCTAATTATATGTTATCAACTTATCATTCTACTTAATAATGGAGTAATGCATGGACCTTAATAATGAGTATTTTTTCGCTGAAAAGTGGAAACAACAGCACTCCATTTTTTATTCAATGAGGCATCCAAACTTCAAAGAATGAAATTAAATATTATAAAGCTTGATGCGACTTTCAAAATCTTATCTGAACACCAAAATATCTGAACAACAAAATAAGTTTTAATAACACAATTGACATGATTATAATAGGAATTAGTTGGAAGATAGACGGAGTGAAGTCCCTTAAGTTTTGCGGGATCAGGACCATCTTTAGAGAGAATTACAAAGTAACAAATCTGTTTTGAATTGCATTCTCTCTCTCTCTCTCTCTCTCTCTCTCTATGAAGAAGAAGGGTAAAAACTTGCTCTCGCTTCTAATTAGCCATATGAGTCGTACCATTAGATTTGAGAGTTCTACGTAGCACTAACATCTCTTAATAAAAAAAATCACATTTTTTTTTTCTTATTACCACTAGTATTAATTTGTTATCATGATAGTAAGCCTCTATAGGATTAGGGCTGAGCATCTATTCAATTGAAGTTGGTATGCCCTAATAACGACTATGACTCTGACTCCGGCCTTTGTAGACTTCGCTCCGCCAAGTTGAAGTCGAAATCGGAGTTGAGTCGGAGCTACAATCACCCATCACCAAATCACAGATCTGAGAACACAAGATTCACAACACCCACTCACAGATCACAAACAACCCATCACATATCACAACTAGCAACCATGAACCACCCAATCACCGAAATCATCGAAAAAAATAAAACCAAAATGCATATATAAAAACAGATTATAAAAAAAACCGAAAAAAATTGACATAGATTGAGACTTAAGAGACATGGATCAAGAGGCAAAGGGTCTTCTTGATGTCTGCAAGACGGATGAAGAGACTGAGAGGCGAGCGACGGGTAGGAGGCTAGAGTTTTTTTAAGGAAAGTTAGAAACTGAGGGAGTGAGGGTTCATAAGGGTCTAAGTCAAATGGGTATTCGAAGGACGGTGTTTTGACGACGAGAGAAGAGATGGCTAGGGTTTTTTTTTTTTAAACAATGAGGGACTGAGGGAGACTAAGGTCATTGGGGGAGGGGTTTAAGATAACATATTAAGATAAAAAGAACGACTCTGTTTTGCAGGGAAAGTAGAAAGGCTAAAAATTAAGCCAAAACGACACCATTTTATAGTAAAATGATGCCGTTTTGGCTTAATTTGGACTGGGTTTCACCTTTTGGGCTGGTCTGCTTCGATTTTGGTCCTTTTGAGCTTCTAACCCCCATTTTTTCTCTCTGTTTTCAGTGTTTTGGGCTTTTTCCCCCCTAAATCCTAAACTAAATCCTATGTTTTAAAACACTAAATTTTATTTTAATTTTGATCTTTGGTTTAGGTTTTTAAGTTTCTAACCCTAAGTATTTTTATTTATGATTTTTATAATTTTTAGTATTGATTATTATTAGATATTAATTATATGTTATCATATTATACTTTTAACATTTTATCATACTATAGTGGCTAATTATATATTATTAACTTATCATTCTATTTATGGTTTTTATAATTTTTTCAATCACTCAACTTAATTGTCAATATTGATTAATAAAAATTATTATTTTAATCGACTTGTACTATATTATCTAAAATTGAAATAGAATTATAATACTAGTGTTATTATACATTGGTATTGCATGTACTATAACTCCATAATCTAATTATGCATTATTGTAAATAGACTTGTACAATAGGGTTTAAATACATTGTTAGTATTTGTACTTGTACTATAGTATTGATTGTAGACAATTACATATTGTTATACTAATAGTATACATGTTATTAACTTGTTATACTTGTACTATACTAGACTACTAGTGTCTAACTTATGGATAATAATAGACTTACTACCCTCCTACCACCCTTTACTACTTCCTTTATTTTTTTAATTTTTAATTTTTACTTAATGGTTAAGAAAGTAAGTATTAGTGAAGTTGTATATTTTTTTTAATGTTATTAATGATGTTAAAAAAAATACTTAAAAGAAAATAATAAAAATTTCAAATACACTATGGAGTAGTAAATGAGTGATAGGAAGGTAATAAGTCTATCATTATCCTTAACATATTCCTATTATAGTCTATAGACTTGTACCATAGTGATTAACTACATATTATTATATTAGTTTTTAACTTATTTCTAACTTAATGATATACTAGACTCAGTATTATATGTTATTATATTAGTATTATTATATATTAGTATACATGTTAATATATTATTATACATTAGTATTACATGTAATTAGACATTAGTGCCTCTGTGCTTATACATTACTATTACATGTTATTATACTTTAGTATTACATGTTATTATACATTAATGTTTATATATTAGTGTTAAATGTTATTATATATTGATTATTATACATTACTAGTACATTTTATTAAACTATTGTTGTTATACATTAGTATTACATGTTATTATAAATTTATACATTTGTGTTTATACATAATACATTAGTATTAAATGTTATTATACATTTGTTATTGTATATTAGTATTACATGTTATTATACATTAGTGTTACATGGTAATAATAGTACGTTGTTTACAGATACTAAATTATTATTAGTTAATTTATATTATAGTATAATTGTATTATTTTAGGTATATTTGTTCATACTAGTATTTAACTAACTATATAAGTTATAGTTGTATAAAAAATATATAATTAATATATAAAAAAAGTACA
Organism: Juglans regia; assembly: GCF_001411555.2. Taxonomy (NCBI): domain Eukaryota; kingdom Viridiplantae; phylum Streptophyta; class Magnoliopsida; order Fagales; family Juglandaceae; genus Juglans; species Juglans regia. The sequence goes on along the minus strand of NC_049901.1, from coordinate 10,688,456 downwards.
TATGTTTTTATAAAAATATGTATAATATTAGAGTCGGAGTTGGAGTCGAGGTAGAGTTGAATTTCCAGATTTTTGCTTAGCCCTATATAGAATGATGGACAACGTTAGTGTGCACCCTAAACATGCACACCAATGCAAATGTTTTTTTTTTTTTTTTTTTCTTCTTCTTCTTTTAAGCGTTTTTTAAACATTCTTAATCATTAAAAAAAATGAAAAATATACAAAAACTAATAGTTATTTTCTTAATCATTAAAAAAAAATTAAAATATATGAGTGAGTATATTTGGTGGGCATATTTATGAGTCATACTATCATTTTCCTAGAATGATCCATTGACTACAAATAATTATCAAATCCCTTAATAAAACCAAAAAATATATCATTCTCATTACCAAACAATAATGCTGCTAAAAGTTTCGATCAATCTCCAACTAGGCATGCTCCTGTAAATTGTACGTCGTAATTAACACTTTCCAACAATTCTCAAACTCCTCAATTATTTGAGAGTCATACACACATTTTAGCAACTGACTCTTCAACCTGGTTTTGTATGCATTATGAGAACCGAGCTTCTCAGGAACTTTTTTTAATATGTGCCACAAATAAAATCTATGTCGGGTATTAGGAAATATAATAGCCATCACAATTTTCATTACTCTATCGTGGTCTGTGATAATAACCCTTGAAACTTTACCATCCATACAAGTCAGCCAAGTCTGAAATAACCATATAAATGTTTCTGTATCCTCACTAATAATCAATCTTGCGCCCAAAATGATTGACTGACCATGGTGGTTTATACCCACAAACGATGCAAATAACATCCCATACCTATTTTTCAAATATGTGGTGTCAAATGTAACGACATCACCAAAGTATTTGTAGGCTGCCCTACCTCGTGCACCTGCCCAAAAAAGATTTCTCAGCTTGCACTCATCATCCAAATCCATTAATGCAAAAAAATCATCATTTTTGTACTACATCCTAGCAAAAAACTCTCAAAGGGTTTCAGTGCCACATTTCCCAAGTTTCAGGTGATGTGTCTTGTCAATGTAATTATGACAATATTTTTTTTCCTGAGAATGACAATTTCTCAAACCCAGCTGCTTCTTGCACAAGAGGGCATCGTCATTGTCACTGTCATCTTTGGATTGAGCAATATTACGATTAGAGGGCATATACAAAGTTTCAATCTCCTTGGAGTCATGTATGGCCTCCTGAACTTCTTCTACATGGCTTGAGGTTGCAATTTGTATACCAATCAGAGGGCTAATTGAAGAGTCAATTGGGGACACAACATTTTCTTACAGTTTACAATAATAAAAATCCATGTTTAAATCAATATAAACATGGTAAAAAATAAACATACAACTTAAAGAACAAACTCATAACCTGACTAGTCCATGCAGATGGGTTGGCATCAGGACAAGGAACAAAAGATGGGTTGGCATCAAGCAAGGAACAAAAGGTGGTCATGTGGCATTGGCAATGGTGTATGGCAAACATATATGTAGTTTGTGAAATCCAAATAAAATGGTGTTGGTATCACCTAAGATATAAACCAACCAAAAATAAAATAAAAGAAATATAGACATTAATAAAACAGTTAAACGAACTTGAATTAATATTCTAAATACCGGGGTTGCTGGAATATTTGATGGATTTGTGGTATGATGTGTTTAGAAATGTGGATAAGATGGTGTTGGTATTGCCAAAGATATAAACCGGTTAGGACAATGAACCAAAACTAAAGTAAAAAAATAGACATTAATAGAACATTTAAATGAACTTGAACTAATATTCTGAATACCTGAGTTGCTGGAATATTTGATGGATTTGGGGTAAGAGGTGTTGAGAAATGTGGATAAAATGGTGTCGATATCACTTAAGATATAAACCCAACGAACCAAAACTAAAGTAAAAGATATAGACATAAAATTAAACAGTTACATTGAATTTCAAATACTATTTTAAATACCTGGGTTGATGGACTTATTGTCGGATTTGTGGTAGGAGGTGACATACGCTCAGTGTGATATTTCCCTTTTCCCATCTAGGGAATATTTATCAATCTTTTAGAACAAGAAAATTCATCTTATTCGGCACGCGTATATAAAGTTTTATTTTAATTTTGACATTATCGTTACAAAGGTACTCGATGTTTGCAGAGTTGCACTCTATGTTAGGCTCCCATTTGGTTACTAAAGATGAGCTGCTGAGGATTTTGGTCCTCGAAGTCACTCAATTAATGTTACATTCTAATTGTATAAATAACATAAAGAAAAAAAAAAAAAAAAAAGAAAGAAAGAAAGAGAAAGCCTGTCCTGTTAACATAGCCATCAATCACTATTTCTCTATGTGACATGACTAATCACCTATTTCTCTCATCAATAATGTGATTATTATTACAACGCAAATAATCAAGCAGTTCACAGTTGCATGAGCCATGATCTCTCATGTCATGTGGGTACATGCATGTTGCTTGTAGCTGACATACATACCAATTTTTTTCTATGCTCAATTCAGTCTTATTAAACAACCTACTAAATCCTGACTTTGCTTCATGCTTCCATTTGTCAAAAATCATTCAAACAAGAAGTTGACCAATGCCATATAACACCAACTTGTCACAAATTTCTCTCTTTTCTACCATTATTTCTTACTCAATTGCAGCTGGGAACCTAGGGCTTGCCCATAATGATCAACTACAAGAACCACATGTGTTACAACTGGTAGCAGCTAAAACTTCATGAATCAAGGAAAAAAACACAAATGGGTCCAAAAACACAAAGGGAAAAATAAAAAACATAAGATCTGCAAATGGGCATTTTAGCAGCACAGTATCAAAAAGTTGTTTTGGGTAAACTCACAAGGCCATGTTGATTAATGCCTTTTACTCTCAGAACTAGTTGAAGCATCTTTCACAGTATTGAGTAAAAAAAAAAAAAAATGAGCTCCCTCAGATCGTGTATGATTGCTGACTTATGTCTATGTCTAGGCCATGTTGATTAAGTAAAGGACAGAGGTGATTAACAAGCATGCTGATAGTGGGTAATGACTATGATTTTCGGTTAGAAATCAAAGAACCGAAAACAGTTTTTTTTTTTAATTGCTATCTGTTGCTGTCGTAGCAATTGAAGTGCTACTAAAGAGAAAAAAAAATGATAAGTTGCTAATTAGGACCAAGAACAAGAACATTATCAGCACATTCTTGCTACTGGACTCGGTCCTTTACTTATAAAGTACGTAGTTACTTAGTCCAACAATTTATCTTAACATGTCATTTTTGTGAACATCATTTGTCTGAACTTTAAACTCACAAGGAGATTTATCCCGCCCCTAGGCTTATTTGGAAAGGAAAGAAAGAGTAATTCTACATATAATCGTAAAATGCGTAAATACCGTATAATCGCTTTGAGAAAGAGTGGAGTCCACTATTAAAAAGTTAATTTTTTTCATGTGGATATAATGTTTTATTAACTTTTTTCAAAACAATTACGTGACGGTTACACAATTCATAGTTGTGAATATATTTTCTTGAAGAGAAAAGACCTAGAGTGTATAGAAACACTTTCAATACCTAAGTCAAATGAGTTGGGTGATATTTCTTATAGAATACGGGAGTAAAGTTCTTCGTCCCTTGGGAAGGTCCTTTATCCCATGTATGATGGAGGTTGTTATCGTGGTCTGTGGTCTTCACGAGGAGTTCGCCCAATGCTCAATTGTTTGGGTTTGGCATTTGGGTTGCACGACAGGCCAATCGGGCTTGTTAGGAATAATTAAACCCTTCCAACTAGTGTCTAACTTATATATTTTTATTTGATTATGTTTGGTTGTAATATTATAATGTTTATATATATATATATTAAATTATTATTACTCCTCCAAAACGACGTTGTTTCACTCATTTAAGTGAACCAACATCGTTTCATATACATATATTTGATAAAAAAAAAAAAAAAGAAATATAGCTGATGTTGGCCGGTCGAGCGGTTTTTCCTTGGGTCATATCGGGACCGAGCCGGCCGACGTCGATTTTGCTTAATTCCTGCCGCAGGCTGATCGGTTCTCTATCAGTTTCGATCGGTTCCGTGCTCTGGTAGCTGGTTTGAGTCGGTGTTGGCCGGTTTTCATGATTCCTCTACATCTCTACTAATTATAACCAAATTACCAAATTCTCTTATTTTCTATTTATTTGTACTTTTCTCACATATTTAGATATTTTTAAGTAGAGTTTTTCGTAAAAATTCAGGCTATTACATAGATGTCTTAATCAGACAAGAAATGACATAAGCGGTTGCTAATAAAATTGATAATATTAAGAAAGAAAAATTCTTTTCATCAGTTACTATTTACTATCTCACACTCCACACCCTATAAAAAATACTCACACATCTTATAAAAAACACTCTCACATTATAGAAAAAAGCTATAGAAGTGTAACGTGTGAAAGTGAATAATGGATGATGCATATAATTCCTCATTAAGAAGTCATATTGACCGTCTAATTTCTCTTATGGGAGGTTTGGATAGTGAGTAGAGATGAAAGTTAAAAGTTGAATAAAATATTTTTAAAATATTATTTTTTAGGAAAATTCTATACATCATCCTATCATCCCACTTTCATCTCACTAAGTATGATGTAACATATTTATCACCATTAAATAATTATTTATTTCATACTTCTTTATCATTTAATAGTGATGAATGTGCCACATACCACTTAATATGATCAAAATAGGATAATATTATGCTGTATAAAATTACTCTATTTTTTAATATTATTATTATTTTAAAATTTAAAAAAATTAAATTTTTTATTATATTTTATGTGAAAACTTAAAAAAATTGTAATAATTAAATTAGATGAGATAAAATATTTTTTTGCATCCTAACCTATTCCAATTCTTAAAAATAAAAAAAATAAAAAAAAATAAAAAGAGAGACGGTCCAGTGTTTCCGGCCCAAGGCCCACTATGTAGTAACCCTAGAGCCACCAAGAGCTAGGGTTTTATTATCGATATGCATATATATGGGATATCATTCTCTCTTCCTCTTAAGAGGTATTGCATAGCGGGGGCGAGAGAGTCTGTGAGCTTGAGAGCAAGAAACGCTTGCCGGGGGGGAAAATGGTGAAATTCCTGAAGCCAAACAAGGCGGTGATACTCCTTCAGGGCCGGTACGCTGGCCGCAAGGCGGTGATTGTGAGGGCCTTCGACGAGGGCACCCGGGACCGCCCCTATGGTCACTGTTTGGTCGCCGGGATCGGCAAGTATCCGAGCAAAGTCATCCGCAAGGACTCCACCAAGAAGACGGCCAAGAAGTCCCGCGTCAAGGCCTTCATAAAGCTTGTAAACTTCCAGCACCTGATGCCCACGCGCTATACCCTCGATGTGGATCTCAAGGACATTGTCTCTGCCGAGTCCCTCCAGTCCAGGGATAAGAAGGTCACGGCCGCCAAGGAGACCAAGAAGAGGCTCGAGGAGCGCTTCAAGTCTGGGAAGAATAGGTGGTTCTTTACCAAGCTCAGATTTTGAATTGGAACGGTGTCATTTCTGGCCTTTTTTTAGGAGTTGGATTTATTTCTTTTCCTGTTGTCTTTTCATGATAGTCTATATTTTGTTTATTAACAAGACAGTTTTTCTTTTTATCAAGTATCTTAGTAACTGTCTTCAGGAATATTTTCGTTTTAATCTGAAGTTTTGTGAACCACTGCGAAACCTGTTTGGATTACATTTCTAATGGGTTTATTTCGTAATGTTGAGATTATACCATATTATGGGTCTTATGTGCTTCGGTTCTTTTCCAATTTCCTTGAGACTGTTGGTTTTGCGGTAGTTTTCCACGATCCGCTTAGTATCATTGGATTGTGGCATGTATTTTGTTGATTAGTATGATTTGCTTATGTTGTTATGTGTGTTCTATTAAGCCTCGTTGTTTCCGCCATTGTTTTGAAGCGACTTTAGTGAATTTGTCTCTTTTCGTTGAGTGTTGGGCGTGTTGATTATTTGATGACTAGTTATTTAATTACAATTTCTCGAGTATGTTCTGGACTTGATCTGATTTTGATAATGTGCTTGCGTTTCGATTTCTAGATGTTTATTCTCTTTAAACAGCATGCTTTTGTCACTTCGTTGTCAAGTTTTATTACTGGATATTTCTTGTTAGATTCGTTTTTTGTTTTTAAGATTGTGCTTCTGCAAATGATATCTCTGGGCACTACTATAAAAAATGATGTCACTCGGAATTAAGCTTCTACAGTTTGTTATTATTATAAAGTTTATTTGGGATACTTTACGGTTGGAGTCCGTGATCGGGTCAATCTAAATATACATTCTCTATGGATCTTCATTCTAGGTGAGGACCTTTAGCCGCTCATGAAGTTAGGTGATGCTGTGCATGAATAGATCTTATTAATCTCCCAAAAGTCATAGTGCAAGTTATACAGTGTTGCAGGTATGACTGAGATTATAATTTGCACTACGAGTTTTTTGTAAGTAAGTGTATAATCCTATGACTCTTGGCCTCAACTATTTTTTAATAAGAAAGAAATATTATGAACTGTTTTCGCTATAGTATTGGCTATGTATGGTGCTTGTTGCAACATGTGTGCATATCATTTTTTATGATTCGTTGTGAGTATAAATTTCCGTATTAATTGGTGAGGACTTAATGATAAGTTTATATGTGGGTTTGTTATAGCTTAACGCATTCAGGCTATTTAGTTGTTATCGACTATTATTTCCTTTAAAGGAATTTGATTGACTTAAATTCATGTGTATTTATCTATTATTATATACAGGAATGGTAGCATTTACTCGTTTTGTTGATTAATGGCCAATTGTTTTTCATATAACTGGATTTTATTATTTGAATGGTCATTGGTTTCTAATTAACTCTTTAAGGTGGGGGTGGCTGGTAATCTAGTTTTTTGAATGCACCTTTAGGTGGATGTGTTGGTTCCATGGGTGAGAAGTTTTTTAACTCTTAGAAGTTGCATCGGAATTTCAATGTATCAGGTTCTTAGGGAACAGATTGGTGTGGTTCTCAATTTTTATCTGCAGTAGATCTAGAAAGGTTGTAGAATGGAATCAATTGGTCTCTTGATTGGTTTTTGAGATGTTGGTCGGTCTCATGAGATCTATCAATTCGTTGGCAAAATTAGGAATCAAAGGATATCCTATTTTTTTTTCCAGCACCAACTCTCTTTAGACAGTTTTAAAGCCATGGTCATATGATAGAATTTCGTTCTAGTCTATGATATTAACAATTTGGCTTAAAGTTTTTTTTTTGGGTTTTGCCTCCCAATGTGAGCTTGTAGATGAGTTCTTTAATGAATTAGCACAGAAACGTTTTCATTTTGTTATTGCTGTTATTTGTAGTTGCTGCTTATGTTAGGTTTAATTGTTGTTTCTTTATTGGTTTCTAGTCCGTTTCTTTGCATTCGATAGGTTTATGGCTACGCAATCGATTTATAACATCGTGTGGAGAAAAGAAACTAAAAAAAATGTAAATAATTAGTTTGCTTGATTATGGTTACGCAATTGGCTATGGATGTAATCAGTCCGGTTTAATTTTGGACAAAAATTTAGGATCCGAATCGGTATGTACTGGTTATGTATTTTCAAAAATCGATTATGCACCGATTACTTTCCTAAATCGATTTTTTTGATTTTATAGGTTTGGCTCGGTTTTTCAATTTTAATAGTATTATTATTAGGGCATAAAATACAATTAATATACGTTATTAGTATACTAATTAATTAAAGTAAAATGTAATTAATATACTAATGTATATTAATATTACTAATATATTATGTATTTATTAAAAAGAATATGTTAAGAATTTATTAGGCCATAAAATGTTATTAATTATGTTTAAAACATATGATCAAATAAATTTTTATGTTTAAGATTAAAATTTTATGTTATAAATTATAATAATATTATCTTATATATAATTATAATTTATATTATTATACATATTATATATATAATATAAAAAATATTATATATGATATTAAAAAATTAATTTAAAATATATAAGATAGTGAAGGAGACCGGTCCGGTCCTAAAAGATAAAAAACCAGAATTGGATTCCGATTGGTATAGGCTGGTTTTGGAGTTATCGACCGGTTTGGACCGGACCGACCCCTAGTGTTGGCCCATTCCTCAACAAACAAGGTAACAATTTCAGTTGAATTACTGTATTATTTACGTTCTCTTTGAATTTTTGGTTGATGGCTTGAAAAATGGGATTTGGGGAGTGAAAGGACTACAACTGGATGGTGGGTTTTTGTTTTGTCCATCAAGTATTTGCTTTTAGGCTCACTTGGAAAGGCTCACTCACTTGTTTTCTAAACTATAAATATGCTAGAAATGAAGAAAAAAAATCAAACTGTTATCATTCAAAATGTTGTAGCCCATAAATGAAGAAAAAATCAAACTGTTTTCTGTCGGATAGGGAAGAAGCTTATGCACTAGGAAGTCGACGATGGTGGAAGAGGTTGACGGTGATGGAGGACTTAACTACTGTTACTCCATCGGATAAGGAGTGAAGAAACGAGGGAGAGAATTTTTCCGTCGATCTCAAAGACAATTTGCATTTTATATCAATGGCATTATTATAATTCAAAGAAATTTTAAGGACAAATGAGTTTTGCTAGGTATAAACAGTTTTGTGCACAAAATCGCGTACTAACGCTGATATGGTTTTTTTAATTAATTTGTTTTTTTAGAGAAGAAAATGTCCTCTATCGTATAAAAATTATTTTCATCTCCAATTTATATTGTTCATTAAATGAATGCCTTATATATTAATATTGATGCACGATTTAGTGTGCGAACTTGCTTGCGAGAAGACTTTTCTAATACGAAATCGCATTATCATGTGCTTGCATCGGTTTTGGGGACAACCCTAATGTGAAGTAACAATAAAGTTATTATTTTGGGTTTATAAATCTTGGATTGTTGTGGGTTTGCTGTTGTGGACATGAGATATGGTGGAGAATTAAGCATGGAATGTTTCAAATATCAATTATCTGAGGTTTTGAAAGTCTTGACAAATTTGAAGCTCAATTCATTGTTTGTTTGGTTGGGATGGACGGTGAATGACTCTCTCTGAAAGTGAAATCACAGCACAGCACTCAATCATAGAAGAATCTGAGAACAGTAGAGACCGTCTCTAAAAAAAAAGAAAGAAAACACTAGCCTATTGGCGCAGTAGAAGGTCGATTACAGGTGGAGATTCGATATTTTCTTTGATGAAATCGAAGAGGACTCGTGTCTCTACGATGAAATTAGTGTGTAGAAGAACATGGAAAATGCGATGCATTTGTCTGTATACGATGACCAAGTTTCTTTTGTTTGGAATCATTGCGGCCATCTTATGATCTATCTATAGCAGTGATGAAGAACCAGCTTAGCCTACGAGGTGGTCGAGGCTCGAATATTCTATACATATACAAATATACTTAGCTGCAGCTGGGCAACGACTTCTATGCATTATTAAGCTCATAGTCAACTCGATCTTGACGGTTCAAGTATTGACTAAAATGTATTGAACTCGACAAATGTATTTTTCACTTACATAAGTTTTGAGTTGTAGAGTCAGACATCTAAGATTTTGTAACACACTAGGATTTGGTTTTTGTGAAGGATCCTGCCTTGCTAGGGTTCCACGTCATCAAAAAACTTGCATGTGCTTATCGTGATCACAACTGTTGGTATTTGTTTTTACTATTATAGAGGGAGGTTTGGGGGCGATAAACAACAGTAAGCTGGCATAAATAAATCTAAGTTCTAGAGCCCTTGAAAACAAGCAAAACGATCAATATAAATAATAGAATAAATGAGAAAACGAAGAGATATATGGTGGTAGATTACACCAGAAATTGTGGCAATGAGACTCATTTGGGCCCCAAATGAGAATTGAGAAGCTTGGTTGGCTTGGCTTGGCTTGGCTACCTTAATGCAATCTTCTATATTTGGTCATAACTAGAGGCAACACATATTTTTGATACATGGGAGAGGGAGAGGGAGAGGGAGATTCGATTTTTGTTTTTCTTAGAGAAACCAAAAGACACAACTAGAGTTAAAATTGCAAGTTTTAAAAGGAGTAACATATAATACATATTCTCTTCCTAGTTTGAATCGCTGTTGGAGTTGCAAGTACAAACCTCCCCAAACAAGCAGTAATCTGTTAGTAAAAGATTGACGCCAGCTGATAATTCAGACAAGAAAGATTTTAGGAACCGACTCCAGCTCTGCATTAGCCATTACTTACTTTCGGTGTTTGACTTTAAGACCTACAAAACAAAAACAATGGGTGAAAAAACATCCATTCTCAGTAATTTCCTTTTTTTTTTTTAAGAACTTCAACCCGTGTTAACTTTAAAAGTAAAGCACCCACCAAAGTGCATTAGTTTTAACATTATTTACATTTTTTAAGCAATATAATAATAATAATAATATTAAAATTATTCTCATTAATCACTATTTATTATTACACATCTTATAAAAATATCTCACACAATTATAAAAAATATTTATACATTCTATAAAAAAATTTATAAGTGTAAGATGTTGAAGTGAATAGTAACTGATGAATAAAATTCTTCATAATAATAATAATAATATAAAAGGCTGCATTTTTTTCTTTTATTTTTTCCTTTGTCGTTTTTATCATCTTCTAGACCGTTCCCCTACAACCACATAAATAACAATCCGTCACCAACATTTTTATAGTATGATATGATATAGTAATATAGATATCATAATCCCAATCACAGGGAAAATTTGCCAAACACAACACAAGCTTTTCTTCTCTTATTTTTTTCATCCAATAGCAACTTCCCACGTATCCAAACAACCCCAAATTTAAGGATTAATATTTAACGTGAACATGAAAATAATTTTATCCCCCTCCTTCCTCCCCATGGGCTGGCCCTGTCCCTTCGTTAATTTATTCGTTAACGGAAAAAACCAAACAAAGAAACGAACAAACTGACTTAACGAAACGACACCCCACCCCCCGCCCTTGTAAGCCGGAGTACCTACCGAGGAAGATAGAGGATAGACTCATAGAGTCGTAGACCCCTCCCTTCCCCCTTTCCTCTGCTAAAAAGTTTTCAACCTTTTTCCTGTCTCTCTGTCTACCCTCCAACTTTCTCTCACTTTCCCTCTCCCCAAACATCAACCCTCTCTGACACAGCACACTCCCACCACCCCCTCCCTCTGCTAACTCTCCGTACTCACTCCCCTTGTCTTTCTCTCCTTTATTTGTCCCTTTCCCCCCTAAATCTATTCGCCTTTTGATTCTCTCTCCCTCTCTGTATTTTCTTTTCTATCTGATCGATCATGCTTCAGAGCTTGGTTCCACAGTCCCCAATATCGAACCCTTCCAATAGCTCTGCGATGAAGTCGAAGCGCGTGGACCGTGAAGACAGCTCTGGGGACGATGCGACGACGAAGCGGATGAATTTCTCCAACGAAGCGTCGGTCTCCGGCGAGAAGACCATGGACGAAAGAGAGGAGGGTGAGTCCATCGGCCTGAAACTATTGGGGCTTCTGCTGCAGTGCGCCGAGAGCGTGGCCTTGGAGCACCTCGACGAGGCCGCCGATCTACTTCCCGAAATCGCCGAGCTCTCGTCTCCCTACGGCTCTTCCCCGCAGCGCGTCGGAGCGTACTTTGCCCACGCGCTCCAGGCTCGGGTTATCACCTCATACCTCGGCACCTACTGGCCGCTCAGCTCCAAAACTCGAACCCTCACTCAGTCGCAGAAAATCTTCTCCGCTCTGCAATCCTACAACTCCATCAGTCCCTTGGTCAAATTCTCACACTTCACAGCCAACCAAGCCATTTTCCAAGCATTGGACGGCGAAGAACACGTCCACGTCATCGATCTCGATATAATGCAGGGCCTCCAATGGCCCGGATTGTTCCACATCCTCGCCTCCCGAAACAAGAAGATCCGATCCATGCGGGTCACCGGGTTCGGATCCTCCTCTGATTTGCTGGAGTCGACCGGTAAGAGACTCGGGGACTTCGCGAGTTCTCTGGGGCTTCCCTTCGAGTTCCACCCGTTCGAAGGTAAAATCGGGAATGTGAAAGATCTGAGTCAACTCGGGGTGAGGCCGAACGAGGCCATAGTGGTGCACTGGATGCACCATTGTCTGTACGATATAACGGGAAGCGATTTGGGGACGTTGAAAGTGTTGGCTTTGTTGAGACCCAAACTGATCACAATCGTCGAACAGGATCTGAGCCACGGGGGAGGCTTTTTAGCCAGGTTCGTGGAGGCTTTGCATTACTACAGCGCGTTGTTCGACGCGCTTGGGGACGGATTGGGTGAGGATAACCTGGATAGGCATATGGTGGAGCAGCAATTGTTTGGGTGCGAGATTAGGAACATCATGGCCGTTGGTGGGCCGAAGAGGACCGGAGAGGAGAAGGTGGAGAGGTGGGGAGAGGAGTTAAGGCGGGTCGGATTCCAGCCCATATCACTGGGGGGCAACCCGGCTGCCCAAGCTAACTTGTTGCTTGGGATGTTCCCTTGGAAGGGTTATACATTAGTGGAGGATAATGGTTGCTTGAAGTTAGGTTGGAAGGATCTGTCATTGCTTACAGCCTCGGCATGGCAGCCGTCCAACTGAATTGCTATGAAGGAATTCCACGATATAACCCGGATGGGATGGGATGGGTCGGGTTAGGATGGTGCACAAGATATATGTATTAATGGGGGTGATAAGGATGATGCTTTTGGAACATTCTCATGTCTCTAATAATACACTTTTGTTTTTCCCCTTTTGAAGGGAGGAGAGGGTTTTGAAGGAAGTGAAGTCGTCTTTGTTCACTTTGTTGTTATTCGTTTGAAGCAAAAACATGTACCTAAATTTGTTCTTTATTGTACTTTTTTTGGGAAAAAAAAGGAAAAAACATAGAGAAGGAAAATGATGCCTGTTCTATTTGGTGGTGGCTCGTGGGGTTTATAGATGCTACATTCAATTGGCAGTCTTTCAGTTTTTAATTGACCAGTGGACCTTTGTTACATGCCACCCCTGTACCACATTTTGCTTATGTGTCCATCATCATCAACTCTCTCTCTCTCTCTCTCTATCTCTCAAAAGGAATGGTTTTCTCCAGGTTTAGGGTTGAGAGAGAGAGATGTTGAGTCCACATAACACTGATATACATACCCACATGGTGGAATTAGAGAGCACTGCTTGTGATGTGAAGTTACCTCTTCTTTATAATCCAATGTCCCAACTTTTAGCTTTTTAAGCAAATGGGCATCAAGTGCACGTCCATGAACAAAAAATAATGTTTTCTTATATATATATATATATATAATATTATATTGATCATGTCTATGCATAATGCAGCTGTGATTAAAATCTGTCAGACTAGTATGTCTTTGGGGGAACACTAACATAATCATACTACAACTTGAAAAAAGTTCCATTTATTTGGGAACCTGTTTTAGTGCAAAACGTATTGCTCTTTGTCTTTCATTTGCCAAAGTTTTTGGTTCCTACGGTTGTTCTACTTTTCTAATTAAGGTAACTTCTTGGACGTCAATCAAGGAATCGGTTTCTTTTCACTCTTGTTTTGTAGAATTCATCTTCTTTAATTTTATGTATCATTCTTTCCTTACAATTATGCTATCTGCTTATTCACTTGGAAAAAACATGTTTTTCTTTAATTTTTTTTTTATCCAAATCGACCTTTTAAAAGTATAAAGAGATAGGGCTGAGAGATATGCAAGCTCCAGGTTTTGTTTTTAACACTAAATCGTTTCGTGCGATTCTTTCAAATAAAATTAGGCCCCATTTGCACAAAGATGTCTGCTGCCTTTATGGGTTTTTGATTTTTTTTGGGAAGTGCTACTATTTGGTCACAAAATAAAACCCTGTAAAGTGTACTTTGAATGCGAAAACTCAGTTCATGATGGGGGCAGGGCAGGGCAGCCATGCCTTTATATCTTCTGCGCAACATTACGTGCAGTCTGAAAACTTCTTGTATATATTTCTTCCAAATTGATTGAAAAGTAAGTAAGTAGCACTCGTACCATTGAATCGAATGTCATAACACACACACACACACTTGTATCTAATAGGATTGATGATCTTAGAGTCAACAGACTATTATTCCATTTACATTTATGCATAAGAAAGGCTGCTCTTTTATGAAGGTGATATGAAATTATCATAGATTAGGTAACCCTAGAAATACAGCATTTATTAGAAAATCAGTGGTCCAAACTATTGAAGTAAGCTGCATAATGCAGTGGTCCAAACATAGATAGCTCTTTGTAGAATAGACCTTACAACAACCATCAAAAGACCCACCAATTATTATGATCATATTATATTCTATTATTTACTGAACAATTCTTGGTACTTCATTCTGAACTTCTTCTAGATAGATAGATAGATGGATAGATAGAAAGCCGCCACTAATATTCATTTATTTTTAAATAGATCCTACTGAGTTAGTACTAACCACTGAACAAATATGTAATTTATTTATTTATTTAAATGATACAGACTCTTCAGTTTTAAGAACAATGACTCCAGTTTGGAAGGGGAGAGAATCCTTCTCAAAACCTGAGCCCTTATAAAATAGTAAAATACAAAACACTCCCCTAAAAAAGAAAAAGAGAAAAAACAAAACAAAACTCAATTCAAATTAGAACCATTTATTTGAATACTAAAATTCCTTTATTTTTCATAATATAATATTCAGATATTTTCATAAAATCAGTCTTTAGATTTTTCTAAGTTCTTAATAAAATGGCTTCTCTCAATGTTGTCCACAAGTCAACGGGGAATCAAATCGCGTTCCGGAATCCATATTCTGATTTCTTAAATTAAAAAAACAATACGGAAATAGTTAAGTCACTGAAAACAACGTTTGGCTTCGACAAATAATGAGATAATTTGATAGGGTTTAGTAGCATTGGTTATGACAAAAGCTGAAATCATTTGATAGGACACCTGATCAGATCATATGGGAGAAACTTATCCTCCAGAGATGTTGCAATCGGGTGCTGGCTAAGCAGGTGAAGTAGTGTTATTTTTGACGTGGTAAGTTAAACCGTAAATGTATTTTTATTATAAAATATATCTAACGTATTATATAAAATTATATTAATTTATAAATTTATTTTTATAAAATTTTTTAAGACGACATCCACAGCCTTAGAGATGGCATACAAGCTTTTAACATCAACTGAAACCTCCAAATATTCCCAAGTGAGTAGTGGAATTGAAAGATATGCAACACAATCAACAAATTAAATACAAACTTGAATAATAATACATGAACTGTAATTTTTACTTTCCATATGAAGACAAATTCCCTGACCAACCTCAACACCTAAGTTTGAAAGCATCCAAACATAGCTTTCAAATTCTCTTACTGCATAATTTATATTGATGGGTAAAGAAAAAGGAAAAACAAAGTAAGAAACAAAAGAAGATCAAAACCAAAATCCACAAAAACCCCAAGCAAGCTAATATCGTTTCCCAAGAATTATGCCAAATATCACAGATAGTAGAGCTACTCCCAAGATGAACTTAAAGGTCGTGAAAGGAGAAGCCTCAGCAGTTTTAGCATGCGTCTCTGAAGAAGATGAGGTTTGAGCAGCAGATGGTGCTTCTGACTTTCTCTTGCTCTTCCTTTTTGATGGAGTGGAAATGGTTGATCCAATGTCCCTGGATTTAACCTCTAACCCTTCCTCCTGTTCAGTTGGACTGCCCCCCCTATCTCCTCCCTGTAGCACAATTTAAATGTTCAACAACTTTAATTTTTGACAAACTGAAGAAACTTAAATCATAGTTGGGTTTGAATGCTCATAGATCCCAAATTTGAATATTAAAGCTATGATTTTGAGCACAATGTAATCTTGAAAGCAAAAACAAACAAAAAGGAAGCCACCGAAACATGACAGGTTCTGCTTTTCTTAAGCAGCTATTGAGAGGGTTCTCTTTACTTCAAGTCAAATGATTTTGCTATGATACAAGATTAGTTTTTGGTGTCAATTGGTCTCTATATGGTGGAAGGAATAGAAAATAACCTTTTGCGACAGTTTAGCATCAGCCAGCTGCAATTTCTGCTCAAGCTCTTTGACTTGCTTCTCTAGTAGCACGATTTCTTTGTTCTTTGCTTCAAGCTCTCCACGAGAATGCTCCAGTGCTGCTTCTCTTTCCAACTCCTTTTGAGAATACTTTTCGTTCTGATGGGAAGTTCAGACAAGGAACAGTTCAGGAACAATCATTCTTTTTTAATCCTTTGATCAAATTTCCGTATAAAAAAAGTGTGATTAAAACCTACAATTAGACAATCAGGATGCAGGGAAAAAATAAAATAAAAGATCTACACACAAGATAACTGCAAACTTGCTCCTAGAAATGGAAAATTATTACATGTTGTTTATGTCAAACACCGCAACTAACTGACTAAGCCTTGGTTTTGAAGGTATTCGGCAGTGATGTATACGACCAACACATTGGAGAAGTAAAGCTGAAGTGCGAATACATTTCTTAAACAATGGCTAGTACCTGTTCAGCATGCGTGCTCTGAGCAAGTTGTAATTCTTTCTGAAGTTCTAGCACTGTTTCATGTAATAAATCTCTATCATGAACTTTATGAGCATGATCCTCCAATTTTGAAAGTAATTCTGCCTCTTTTCCAGCTGCTGCCACCTGAATGCTTTGCACCTACAGCCATCATATCAGTCAGAAACATTACAACACGTACAATTGAATTTTCAACTGAAAAGGTGTAACAGTTGAATTGAATATGAAGAGCTTATTCACGAGATTCCTGATTGTTGCAATAATTGAGAAATTTCTGGAATACCTCTTGTTTCAATTGATCTTCAGATTTCATTAATTTTTCCTCAAGTTCCTTGAGACGAGTTTGCAGCAAAAGTTTCTCAGCAATCTCAGCCTTTTGATTTTCAATCTCAGATCTCAAAGCGTCTTCTTTTGCATTATGTTCGTTCAACTGTTCTTCAAGCTGCAATATCACAGACTGAAGTTCCTTTGTGGCATTTTGATGTGTTTCAGTGAGAAGGTTGTTTTCTTCCATAATTGAAGATATCTGCAGAAATCAAATATGTTTTCGAACATCATGGGACAAAACGATATCCATATCATTGTTTACCAAGATATCTAAAAAAACTTGGCACCAAACCTGATATTGTAGTTTCTGCCCTTCAGAAGCAAGCTGATGTGTCAAATCTTCTATGGCCTTCTTTGAAGAGTTAAGCTCTTCAACTGTTCCATCCTTCTCTGCAAGAGCTGCCAACAGATTTGCCTGTAAATCGCTCAGTGTGGACTCGTACGTGGCCACTTCCTCAGTAAGCTTCATATTTGCCTCGGCCAGCCCTCCAGTCTCTTTTTCTAAGTCACTTGACTTGGTCTGCAGTTCCTCAACAATGCTTTCTAGATGCTTTAACTTAGAGAGAGTCTCTTCCAACTCAATATTTCGAGCTTCGGCCTTTGTAGATGCCTCTTGAGCCTGTTCTTTATACAAGCCAATCTGGGTTTCTAGAGCACTCAGTTTCTCACTCAAGTCTTTGGCTTCAGAATCTCTGTGAGTGAATCTGTGAGTGGCTTCTTGTAACTGTCTTTCTGCTTCCACAATGCGACCCTCAGCTGCAGAGTGTAGTTCAAAGGCTCTTGAGTGCTGGTCTGTTAACTCTGTGATAGTGTTCTTGTGAGAAACAAGTTGTTGAGCAGTGGCTTCCTTCTCGGAAAGAGTAGAATTAAGCAATTCCTGGAGTTCACCAATCTTACTTTTGAGCTGAACATTGGTCTCGACTAACAGCTCATTCTCTGAGAAAGACTGAGAAGCTTTATTTTCAGCTTTCGAAATCTGTTCTCGGAGTTCTTGATTTGTGCTTTCCAAAGAAGACAATTTCAATAAAGTCTGATCCAACTCCTCCTTCAAAGATGCAGAATTTCCAGCCGCTTGAGCCACCTGCTCTTCATAAATCTTCACCTGGTCTTCATGTATCTTCAGTTTCTCAAACAAAGATTTTGCCTCAGAATCCCTATTGTTGAGATTTGCCATTGCTTCTTGGAGTTTACCCTCAGAATCTCTTGCTAGGGAATCGTGTAACAATTCCAGCTCTGAGTTTCTTGCAGTAGCTTGTTCTATCACTCTTCCTTGTTGCTCTAGTTCCTCTTCTGCAGATTTAAGCTTCTCCATTACCTCATTCTCTCTCATTCCTGCAGCCTTAAGATCATTTTCAATGCTTACCAACTTCTCCTGTGTCAGATTCAATTCATTCTTCAAGACCTCCAATAGATTTTCTGCTTCAGCAAGCTTCTCGCTAGAACTGGTCGATGCATCTTCTAGTCTTCCCTTCTCATCTATTGCTAGATTCAAGGACTCTGTCAGCTCTCTTTCCTTTTCGTTAGCCGTTTGCAGTGCAATTTCAAGGCTTGATGCTCGAGCTTGGAATGTCTCAAGTTCTGACGAAAGTTCTAATACCTTGTCAGAGTATGTCTTGGAATCTGCTTCAGCGTCCCCACATTTCTTTTCTAATGTGCTTATCTGTTCTTCAAGTTCCTGAATTCTATGCTTCTCTGCTTCGAGTAGCAACTCGAACTCACTCGCCTTTTTACTGGCGTCCTCCACTTTGGAATGAGATACCTGGATCAAGTCTTCTAGCTCAAGGCTACGCTGATGGTTCATAGTGGCTCGATCCTCATGTTCAGTGCATTTACCGACAGCAATCTTCAATTCCTCCTCAAGCTCTGAATTTCGTAATGAGGACTGGTTTAGAGTTGATTCCAGCTGATTTATTTTTTCCTGGTATTCCTGCATTTGGCCATTCAGTTGAACTTTTTCTTCCTCAAACACTCTCAATGTAGCATTTAGTTCAGATATTTTCTCAGAAAGTTCTTTCATCTCTCTCTCGGCATCGCTGCTTTTTAGTTCTGTATGGTTTAGCTTTTGCTCAAGCTCCACATTCTTTTGTTCTGCAGCTATAAATTGTGTCTCAAGCTCTCTCAGTTGTGATTTTGCCTCTTCTGCCGTTGCATTTGAAGCCTGGATTATATCCTCGAGCTCGAGATTTTTTTGAGTAGCAGTTGCTGCTGCAGCTCCAGACTCGTTATGAAGATCTTCCAGAGACCTCAACTTCTCTTCAAGCTCTGCATTGTTCGACAACGCTTGCGACAAAAGAGAATCTGTTTTGCAGAAATTCTCATCTGAGAGCCTCAATTTCTCCTCTAGATCGCTGCGCAATTCCTCCATTTGCTTTGCCTTGCTAGTGATTTCTGCCACAGTTGCTTCAAGAGCTTCTTTTTCTTTGAGTACTTTAGCCAATTCCTCTTGTACTACTGAAAATTGTGCTTCCTGGGTTTTCAATGAAGTCTCAACTAATTCCCTTGTGTTCACTTCCTCCTGCTGCTTCAACTTGATTTCTTCCAGTTCAGAAACCTTTACTTGAAGATCTTCTTTAGTTGAGGCTATAAGAATTTCAAGTGAGGAGATATGTTCCTTCATCTGAGATTCTGAACCCTTTCTTGAGTCCAGTTCCTGGGTCAGTTCATTTATAAGATCCTCTCTTGAAGAAAGTCTCTGCTCTATGTCCAGTACTTGGGATTTTGAAAGCGCCAACTCATCTTGGACTACAGAAAGCTCTGCTGCAGTTACCTTGAGAGCTTCTTCAACCTTCTGATTCTCAGCAATCTTTTCATACACGCCCTTCAGTTCCTCTTGTACAGAAGCCATCTGATCTTCCATTTCTTTGGCGCTCAGTTTTGCCACTTCCAGCAATCTCTCAAACTCCAAGGCCCTCTTTGTCTCAGATTCTGCATGTGAGCCACTTTGTTTGTGCAGCTCCTCAAACTTCTGTGCCTCACCTGCAGAACATTGCAGCTCATCCTCCAACTCCTGCATCCTCTTTTTTGAGGTCTCGAGCTCAAGGCTGAGACCATCAAATGCTTCCTTCACCTTAACCAGCTCCTTGCTCTTTGTTTCATGAGCTTGCAATGCCTCTTGCAAACTGTTTATCTGTGCACTGTGTTTCTCCTTGTCTTCTACAATTTGTTCTTGCATTTTCTTGTGGTTGAGTTCAAGCTCTTCATACTTCTTTCCACTTTCTACCAGCTTCTCCTTTGTCTGTGAGACCTCGTCCTTCAGCTGAGAACTCTCAGATTCTGAATGCTTAATTGCTCCAGCTAGTCTTTCTAATTCAAACTCTAGTTCTCTTATCTTCTCTTGGGCTTCAAGTAATTCTCTGCTTGAACTTCTCTCAATGACAGTTGGGTGGTTGTCCTCTACAGATGCTGTTACACCTGTGTGTGAAGCATCTATAGATTCCTTCTCAATTTTTATAAACTCCCCGTCAGTTTCTTCCTCTTCTTTCTTGCCTTCTTTTCCTAATTGGGGCAAGTCTCCATTTGTTACCTGTTACAAGATCATGGAAGTCAATACCAACAATATAAACAATGCATCTACTGTTGCCATGATTAATTTAGCAGAAAAATCATAGACCACTTCGATACTAATACAATCAAATGATGATCTCCCTTCAAAATTAGTTTCGGATAAGACTGCAATTATTAATATTAGAGCTCCCTCCAGTAACATCAAATTTTTGCTTTCAAATGATTCAGGTAACGAAATAGACCAATTCAAACTGATGGGTGGTTTCCCATGGATCCCTATCCCTTGATTTCATACAATTTTACAGCCACAATAGAAAGGATTGCAGTTACCTTATTAATGGGATCGGCATCAATCACAGCATCCTCGGCAGCCTTCAGCACCGGAACTTCTGAATTCACTAGTGTCTCTTCTTCCATCTCAAAACCAAGATGCAGCTAATAGACTTCTTCTCTGTGATTTTCACAAGTTCATAATTATTTCAGAATGAGATTAAGCAGGCAGAATATCAGGTAACAAAATCCAATGCATTTCTAGTCACATCATTAGGCAGAGAGTTCTGTAGTTTCATTTGCAAAATTGCTAGCCAGTTTCAGAATTTGAATTCATCAAGAGAAGACAGACACATGAAATATTAGTCCTTAATCTGTGATTGTCTCAAAATCATGTCGTGTGCATGAATGACAACTATTTCTTTCTATTTTTAGCCAACATGACAGAGATTGGGTTCTGGACTTGGACCCAGAATCAGCCAGACTTGTAAATAGCATAACTCAAAATGCTCAGCTGTAATTTCATTTGACCGAACATCTTCCTGTGCAGCGGGGTCCAATCGTGAGGTGGCATTGGTCAGCACAT
The DNA here is from genome assembly GCF_001411555.2 of Juglans regia. Taxonomy (NCBI): domain Eukaryota; kingdom Viridiplantae; phylum Streptophyta; class Magnoliopsida; order Fagales; family Juglandaceae; genus Juglans; species Juglans regia. Next base: position 10,667,188 of record NC_049901.1, on the reverse strand, counting down.
AGTTGTCATGGCTTACAGTTTTTTCTCTAAAAACTCTTGGTGCCAGTGGGGTGTATCCACTTTACCAGGCTGTCTCTCTTTTGTCTTCTACCCCACCCAGATTTCAATAGAATCAAATCACAGACGCAAATGTGTTAGATACGATGGCCTAAGATTAATTTTATTAATGGATTCATTCATGCGTTATGGCAAACGAATATGGTGCTTATAAATTCCACAAATGACTGACAATTACAAGAGAATTGAACATTCATTCATTCTTGCATCAATATGTTAAGCCGTTCTGCTGAAAATCTATTCATCATCTCAACTCTCATTATCCTCTCATCATCTCATGATGTGGCATTAAATGATAGGTTTACAAATGAAATCTAATAAATAATTTCTAATCACCTGATGACACATTATAAGATGATGAAATGATGATGGAAGTTGTAATGATGAGTAACATTACTCCTGTATAGCATGACTCGAAATCTTAACCTCATGATTCAGATAATTATATACAAAGACAAAAGCTTAGGTTAAAAAAAAAAAAGAAGAGGATAATTGATCATGAGCCATAAGTGGTAGGGGGTAAAGATTCCAAGCGACGAACGACAGCTAAAAAATGTACTGTTTAGTTACATGCAAATATATACTTTAATCAAGCACTTACAAAAACAATATTGTACGATCCGAAATCGTTTGGTCTCGTACTCCGATCAATCACCTGATGATGCTAGCTTGTGTAACTACTGTTTGCTTAGTTTGAGTTTGGAAGTTTAAAAAACTCATTAATCTAAATTCTGGTTTTGATGTTGATATGAGATGAGATATAAATATTAGTAAAATAATTTGTGAATAATAATGAAATGATTTGAGTTAATATGTTTTATGAGATTTTAGAAAAATAGAGAAGTTGAATAAAAATATTATAAAGTTAAATATTATTAAAATATAATTTTATTTTGTATTTGAAAATATTAAATTATTTTTTGTATTTATTTCAAAATTTAGAAAAATTGTAATCATTAGATGAAAAAGTTAAAAGTTAAAAATTAAAAATTAAAAAATATTTGTGATATTTAGATATTGAGATGAGATAAATTGAAAATATTTTACTATTCAAATCAGGCCTAAAAGTGTTATTTAAAAAAAAAAATCTTAAATTTATAAAAAAGTATTTTAAACAAAAAAGAATTGCCAAGTCCACTTTTTAAAAAAACATCAAATTGAAATGCTCTTGGAGATTACGTTATTCTTTTAAAAAACCAGCATCATTGAACAATAAATAACTTTTTTATAAAAGTTATAATTAAAAATTAGGGGTGTAAACTCAAACCGAAAAATCGAAAAACTGGACCGGACCGGACCGAACCGGACCGGTTTTACAGGTTGATTAAAAAAAATAAAAAATAATATTTTTATATATAAGTTTTATACAAAATATTTTATATATATATTAAATATTAATATATATAAGTTTTATATATAATGTATAATTATAAATTTTTATGTGAAATTTTATATATAACATATATATTCATTTATGAAATAATTTCTTATTATAATTTATAAATTATTACATAAAATGTTAATACTAAATCACTAAAAGTTTATAACTAATACTAATATATAACTTATAACTATATCAATAGTCTAATATTAATACTATTATATAGTCTAATATATTAATAAAAGTATAAAATAATTTTTTTTAAATCAAATTTTTTTTTATAAACAAATTTTTAATGACAAATTGTGAAATTTACATTTTAAAAAAATCGGAAAATCGGACCGGACCGGAAACCGGTAAAACCAGAAGTATCGATTTAGGAGGGTAACCTGTGCGTAATCGGTTTTGAAAAATACAAAACCGGTACATACCGGTTCGGTCCTAGATTTTATCCAAAACCGGACCGGACCGGACCGGTTACACCCCTATTAAAAATAGTAACTATAATTAAAAATGCTATAATAAAAATCTTTATTTTCTCTTCCAACCTCAAACATATAAGAGTGTATTTGGATGTTAAAATGAATTGAGTTGAGATGATAAAATATTATTAAAATATTATTGTCTATTATTATTATTATTTTAAAATTTGAAAAAGTTGAATTATTTATTATATTTTATATTAAAATTTAAAAAAATTATAATGATGAGTTGAGATGATTTTAACTTCCAAACGAAGTCTTAAGTACTTAAATCTGCAAGTCTCTAAAACATTTAACGAGTATTTTAAGAATGAAATCAGATGTGAAATTTATAAATAATAATGAAATAATTTTAAAATTATTTTCAGTAAATATAATTTATTTATTTTTAAAATTGAAGGTTGAATCTTGACCGTTCGTTGCAACTGGGACCCACTAAATTCTAACATTCAAAGATGGATCAAAGATCATGTTCTACCACAATAAAAGCTTGCTTAGCAGTGTTGCAATAAGGCTTTCAATCACAATCAGACTTAAGGAAAGAATGGTGCGTGGGACCCATTAAGAAGGTAGGCACCACCTCAGCTTCGGCTCTTTCTGTACTTCAAATCAAATCCGGACAAGATCAATTTACCCTCCCCTCCTTATTATCACTCTTCTTTTTTCTTTTTTTTTCATGAGAAGATTTGACTATACGTCAATTATTATTTATTCTATACTTTATACTTAATAATTACTATTTTTTTATAAAATATTAAATATAAAATATTAAATATTAAATATTAACTGATGAAAATAATTATCCTCTCTTGAAATTTCTATGCTCCTCTGTGATTATTACAACACAAAGCCTTGGCTCTAGAAAAAGAATAATCCTTTAACCTGGACTTATTCCCTTTATGTTTCTTTTTTTTTTTTTTTAACTTTTTTTTTTTTTTTATATTATTGTTCTAGTACTTAGACGTTACAGTGAGAGTAAAAAGCTGCAAATGTTTAAGTAGCAAAAGGTTAACTATTTAAATGAAATTAAAAAAAGTTAAATATAATTCTTGTTTTTGTTTTTGAGATCTAATTAGCTAATTCCACCAGCCCCAGAAACGCAATGAAAAAAACGAAAAGTACTGAATAATATGAGATCTCTTCAAAATCAATGAAATATTCCTACTTCTTAAAATAAGAATTTGATCTCTTAGATGATCAACCATGTGAAATAAAATGAACTTGAGCTGCTTCCGATGATGGAAATTTCTACTTTTTTTTCAACATTTTCGTGCTAAAAGCGAGATTGATCAGATATATATGCATGCATATGTAAGATAGAATGATCGTGATCATAGAGAGATGAATCTTTAGAATTAAGCCTCAACGGCTCAAACGAACCAGAAGAAGGAAGATCAGGGCGCATGTTTAAGAAAGGGAATTACATCATTCACCAAAGATAGAGAGAAAAACAGAGGACGGACAACACAAAGCAAGAAGTACCCAAGATTCATCACCATCAAGAAAACAAAAAGATCATAGATTTATCATAGAAAAAAAAAAAAAAAAAGACAATGAAAGAAAGATAAGGGATGATATAGGCTTGCCTGAGGGAAGTTGGTCTTGATCTTTTATTTGTGTTCTCGAAATCAATAGAATGGAGTTTGGTGAGGATGAGGTTGATGAAGGATTATCAATGGCGAAGGAGGGGAGACTGGAGAGAGAGATTGTTATTTGTTGGTATATAAGAGAGAGTAGGAGTCCACTCATTACTGCCGCGGGACCAGAGAGTGGGGCCCTTCACCAGCCAATTTGGCAATAATTGGGTCCCAACGCTGCCGCTTTTGCAAGACCTCCTCTTTTGCCTCTAGATTTGTCCCGAACTACGATGCTAACCAAGCACAGAATTTGAGGGAAGAAAAAAAAATAATAATGCTGGGGCTTCCGCTAGAAGGTCCTGCTGTTGTAATATGTGTTTTTTATATATTTTTTTTAAAGTTATATTTTATATAAAATTTTTAATAATTTTTAATATTTTTAAAAAATAAAAAAAGTTTAGAATATTATTAAAAATAAAGAAGTATTTTTTAATAATTTTTTTTTTACTTTTTAATTAAGGAAGTGTTTTTAATGATGTTCTAAATTCATTTTATTTTTTTAAAATATTAATAAAAATCTATATAAAAATATAACTTAAAAAAAAAGTGCAATGGCATCTGCTTCTTCAGACCATTGATCTCATCAATGCTAACTCCTGCAATAAGCATGTCATCCACATACAGTAAAAAAATAATGTAAGAACTGTCAAAATATCTGACATAGCAGCAGTGATCTGCCTGATATCTGATATACCCTGCATTGCACATAAAACTGTCAAACTTCTTGTACCACTGTCTAGGAGCTTGCTTCAGGCCATACAAGCTCTTCTTTAATCCGTAAATTGAACCTTCATTTCCCTGTATTACAAACCCTTTAGGTTGGTGCATGTAGATGTCTTCTTCAAGGTCTTCATGAAGAAAATCTGTTTTCACATCTAACTGCTCAACAAATAAATCTTCAGTAGCAACCATAACCAACACTAACCTGATGGTTGTGATCTTCACCACAGGAGAAAAAATCTCAGAGTAATCAATACCATGTTTCTGCTGAAAGCCTTTTACAACAAGTCTGGCTTTGTACCACTTACTACCATCTTGCTCAGTCTTCACTTGGTAGTCGGTACACACACTCTCTGTGCAATACCTTCTTTTCTGATGGAAGTTCTGTCAACTCCCATGTATGATTCTCTGACAATGAATCTGTCTCATCTTTCATGGCTATCTCCCACTTGCAAGGTTTCCTCATAACTTTGTGGTTTTCCACCATTTGTTAACAAAATGTAATTCAAGGTAGGTGAAAAACGCTGTGGGGGATGAATAATCCTAATTGACCTGGGAACTACAGCTGCAGGAGTAGACGGCTCTGGAGATGATTGCGGAATAATAGGAGAGGGTGCACCTGACCCACTCTCCCCGTCACTCACATCTCTGCACTACACTGTGGCCTCTGATAGGTCATCCAAACTCACGAACTCAGACTCTTGAGGAGCTGTTTCAGCGACTGTAGTGGACTTGTCCTTCTACATAATCTTCTCATTGAATATCACATTTCTGCTCCTTATAATCTTCCAACCCTAATCATCCCAAAAACGATAGTCATATGCCTTGTCTCCATAACCAATGAAATAACATTTCTTTAACTGAACCTCAAGTTTACTTCGAGCATCAGAATCAACAAGAATATAAGAAATACAACCAAAAGTTTTAAGGTGAAAAAACTTAACCTCTTTCCTGTTCCAAGCCTCCTCAAGCAGTCCACAATTTAACAGAACTGATGGTTCTCTGTTTATCAAGTAAACGACAATGCTGACTGCATCTGCCTAGAAAGTATATGGTAATCCAGCATGTAACCTCATGCTTCTAGCACGCTCATTAATGATTCTTTTCATAGCCTCAACAACTCCATTTTGCTGTGGTGTTCTAAGAATGGTCTTCTCTATTATGATACAGTGAGCTGGACAATACTCCTTGAACCCTCCATCAATATATTCTCCACCATTGTCAGACCTCAAGCATTTCAGCTTTAAGTTTGTCTCTGTTTCAACTAGGGCCTTCCAATTTTTAACACATTAAATACATTAGATTTATGCTTCAAAAAATAAACTCATACATTCTTGCTGTGGTCGTCAATGAATGTGACATAGTATCGAGAACCTTTAAGAGATGCCACTCGGGAAGGTCCCTACACGTCTGTGTGCACAAGATCCAACTTTCCTATTTTCAGTGTTCTACCACTCTTCAAGAAACTGACATTTTTCTGCTTCCCCAAAATACAACTCTCATATATACCGAGATCAATTGATTTCAATTATGGTAGTTTGCCTCTAGACAGTAGTTCTTTTATACCCTTATGACTCAAATGACCAAGTCTACAATGCCACAAATCTGCTGTGCTCTCTGCAATGGTAGTAGCAATGATATTATTAAAACCAGTAGTCATATAGAGTGTACCAGTTTTCTTACCCCGAGCTAGTACCAATGCCCCTTTAGTGACCTTCCAAGTGCTATTGAGAACACTACTGAATGACCACAATCATCGAGCTACCCAACAAAGATGAGGTTTTTCTTCAACTGAGGAATGTATCTGACATTCTAGAAGGTCCACTTGTTCTTGTTAGGGAGTGCAATATCAATGTCTCTCATTCCCATCACGTTCAAAATCTCTCCATCAGCCAAGTACACATTCCCAAAATCACCTGCAACATTGTTTTGCATTATTTTTCGATGAGAAGTTGTGTGGAAGGAAGCCCCTAAATCTAGTATCCAATCATCAACTGGAATATGAACTGCAAGTAATAGTGCATACTCGTTCTTGTTAGAGAGTGCAATATCAATGTCTCTCATTCCCACTACGTTCAAAGCCTCTCTATCAGCCAAGTACACATTCTCAAAATCACCTGCAACATAGTGTTTCATTATTTCCCGATAGGAAGTTGTGTGGAAGAAAGCGCCTGAATCCAGTATCCAGTCATCAACTGGAATATGAATTGCAAGTAATAGTGCATCATGTACTTCTTCAGTTACCACATTAGCACTATCATTCTCTATCTTCTTCAAATTTCTGCAGTTCTTTTTTATGTGATCAACATTGCCACAATTCTAGCAAGTTGCCTGCTGTCCAGGCCTTGACTTGCTTTTGCCCCTATTCCTTGATTTTGATTTGCCTTTGTTTGAGTTCCTGTCTTATGATCTCCCCCGATAATCAACATTAAGTGTTGAACTTGAACCCGAGATCTCACCTGAATCCCTCTTGAGCACCTCCTCAGCCAAAATCGAATCACGAATATCATCATATTTTAACTTTGATTTACTAGCAGAATCACTGACAGTCATTCTCATGGCTTCTCAACTATTTAGCAGTGGGCCAATAATATCAATGCACGTATCTCATCATCAAGCTCAATTCCAACAGACGACAATTGATTTGTGATAGTATTAAAATCATTTAGATGTTGTGCAATAGACGTACCATCTGACATTTTCAAATTGAATAACTTTTTCATCAAATGTACCTTGTTATTCGCTGATGGCTTTTCAGACATACTTGACAAAGCCACTATGAGATCCACAATCATCTTCTCCTTGATGATGTTGTGTGCAACGGATCTCAACAGGGTTAGCTGAATATCCCCCAGAACCTGTCGATCTAGCAAGTCCCAATCAACAACTACCATGGTCTCCTGCTTCTTCCCCAACAATGGAAGATGAAGTCTCCTCCCATAGAGGTAGTCCTCTATCTGCATCCTCCAATATCCATAATCCGTACCATGGAACTTCTCGATCCCCGATACTTTCACTTATTCTCCAGCCATCGTTTTTTCTTAGACCCAAATATTGACTCTTGATATCAATTGTTGTGAAAAACGATGACAATAAGTGAAAATAAATGCGAAAAGAACAATTAAACAATCACACGACACAAGATTTACGTGGTTTGGCAAATTGCCTACGTCTACGGGAGCTACAGAAGATTTTTATTACTTGAGGAATCACCAATACAAGTATTGGACGACTTCTATACACACACGGCCATATGTCATTTTATGACATATATATATGTATATATATAGAGGCGGTGAAGAAAACCCTAAAATTTTGAAAGTTAGCGATGCTTGCCCGAGTGGCGAGTTGAGGCCACGTCGAGCGAATTTGGTTCTCGCATCCGCTCGAGTCATGTGTCGAGTAGCTCTTTGAGTGAACTCTCTGACTTGCCTCCGCTCGAGCAGCTAGAGACTCCGCTGAGCGGTGTGAACCAAACTCCACAATACTCAACAGTTATGAGTACCGATTATCTCCTCCAATTAATTTTAATTTCAACATACAGAAGTCTAGCTCAATTTAAATTTAATTTATCGTATATGTAGAGATTTTAAAAAGCCATATACTCAGTGCAATACATATTTTTCTATAATCAACTTGTCTCAACGACTCAAGCTAATTATTTTTCGAGAATATTACCTTACTTGGAGTCTTCGTTAGCCAAGCCCTTTTTATTCGCCTTTTATGTGTAGGCCAGGTTGTTTTTTTTTTTTTTTGAAAAATATATTTTACATCCTTAAAATTATCCGTGATTTTACACTTCAAAGCTTAAATAACTTAGATTGACATATCACACTTTCAAATTATAAAATACTAACAATTAACATCATTGTTCAATTCTTTTTTTTTTTTTAAAACAAAGAAAACTATATTAACTTTAAACTTCAGGAATTACATGACTAAAACCTGGACTTAAATCCAGAACAACACTATCCTCATCAAATAGGAGAGAGGATTTAGCTAAACTATGAGCTAGATGGTTTGCACTTCTCTTAACAAACAAAAACTTCCAACTAGAAAAAGTAAAAAGCTACAATCGAGTATCAGATAACACCATTCCTACTTTATCACATCTCTCAACATGGGAATTAAGGCTCTTTACAACCTAAGATGAATCTCCTTCAAAAAAGACATAGTCCATTCCTAAATCAGCTGCCATCATAACTGCTTGAAAGGCACCAAGTGCTTCTGCCAGTAGGGGATCATTAAAACCAAATTGATTAATTTTTTTTGTAGCCACTATGTTGCCTCCATGGTCTCGAACAACTATTCCCAATCCAATCCTGCCCTTCACCTTAGAAATAGCTGCATCCCAATTGATTTTCAAGAAACCTGTAGGTGGAGGAGTCCAATTCATCACTTGTGTACCTCTAATATCAGTTCTAGGCCTGTCATTTATTGTTTTGAACTCTTCCAATAATATTTTGGATTGGCTGGCTAACTGTGTTAGATGTTGAAAGAAACCCTAAAAAATTAATTTATTTCTTCTATGCCATATACTTCTTACTGTTATAATGAAAAACTCCAGAACTTGCTGATCACATATTGCACTTAGGCTCTCGAATATGTCCTTGAATTTCTCTGCTCTGAGTGAACTCTTGTGAATTACAGTAGGTCCCTGACTCCAAACATCCATAGCTGATTTACAGCTCCATAAAACATGTTCTACATATTCTTCTTCATTTAGGCATATCGGGCACATTGGTGAATCTACAATTTTCTTTTTATGCAAATTCACTCTAGTAGGTAGTGACTCTAAACATGCTCTCCACATGAAAACTTTTGCAGTTTGAGGGATCTTCAGTTGCCAGCAGCATGTCCATCTTTCTTGTAATTGTACATTATTTGATGTCTGCCCCTGTAATATGTTCTGCCTCAAATTAAGAAAATGATATCCACTTCTTACAGAATAGAAACCACTTTTTGTGCCTAACCATATCAATCTGTCGATAGCCCCAGTCTGACTTAGTGGAATTTTTTGAATAATAGCTGCTGTCTCAGGTCCCATAATGTCTTCTAGCATATTTTTCCTCCACTGCTTATTCTCATGATTAATAAGCTCCCTTACATTTGCATCCTCTTGCAAGGTTTTAACAGGAACTTGAACTCTATATGAAGATGGTTGTGGCACCCATCTGTCTTTCCATATTTTTGTGCTTATTTCTTTCCCTATTCTCCATAAAGAGCCCTCTTCAATTAAAAACCTAGCTGCAAAAATACTTCTCCATACAAATGAAGGCCTAACACCCAGCTTTGCAGAAAATGTTGTAGAAGGAAAATATCTACACCTAAGGATCTGAGAAGCCAAAGATTCAGGATGTTGATAGATTCTCCACCTTTGTTTAGCTAACAAAGCTAGATTAAAAAATTCTAGATCTCTTAAACCTAACCCTCCAACTTTCTTAGCTTTCCCCATTTGACTCTAAGAAACCCAATGCACTTTACTGTCTTGTTGCTGTTGTCCCCACCATAACTGATTCATCACTCTATTAATCTCCCAGTAGAGATTTAGGCAATTTGAAAACTCCCATACAATATGTGGGAATTGCTTGTATGACAGCCTTCAATAGAGTTTCCTTGCCTTCTGAAGAGAGCAGCTTTGTCTTCCATCCACTAATTCTGCTTCTAATTTTATCCAATATATTGTTGAAAGTAGTGTACCTAGATCGACCAATGAGAGAAGGTAGACCTAGGTATTTTTCATAGCACATTGTAGACCTGATTTCAGCAATTGCTAACACATATTCCCTAGTCTCCTTTCTGGTATTAGCACTAAAAAAAATTGAAGTTTTTTCCTTGTTAAGCTTCTGCCCGATGACTTTTCATAAATCTCAAGGAGGCAATGGAGATTGGACCACTTTATTGCATTTGCTCTACAAAAGAGCAAGCTATCATCCGCAAATAATTAATGGTTTATACTGACATTGCCTCTTCCCATAGGAAAACCATGAATCTCCTTTGAAATCTCAGCCTGGTTCAATAACAAACTCAAAACCTCAGAAACTAATATAAAGAGATAATGGGACAAAGGGTCTCCTTGTCTAAAAGGGTCCCCTGATCTAATACCTCTAGATGGTTGAAAGAAAGCCTAAGGAGAACCATTTAGAAGAATTGAATAGGAGACTGAGGAAACACACCCCATTACCAGCTTTATCCATCTCTCATTAAAGCCCATTTTCTCCATCACCTTTTCTAAAAAACTCCATTCAATCCTATCATATGCCTTGCTCATGTATAACTTTACTGCCATATACCCATGTTGCCCTCTTTTCCTGATAGACATCGAGTGCATTGCTTCAAAAACTACAATAACATTATCAAGAATCATCATTCCTGGCACAAAAGCACTTTGATTGGGGGAGATGATCTTTGGTAAAATTTTCTTCAACTTGTTAGCAATCACTTTGGAAATCACCTTGTACAGAACATTACACAAAGAAATTGGCCTATAATCCTTCACTGTCTTAGGAGATTTTATTTTAGGAATGAGAACATTGTAAGTTTCATTAATGTGGCTAACCTCCCCATCTGAATTAAGGACCTCAAGGACAACTTTGGTCATCTCACTTCCTACAATGTCCCAATGTGCTTATAGAAAATTACAAAAAAACCATATGGACTAGGAGAACCCAGAGGTTTCATTTGGAACAATGCCTCTTTTACCTCTTCTGCTGTGAACTGGAGAGACAGATCTATACTCATGCTTTCATCAATCTTCGTCTCCATATGATTAAGACAAAATTCAATGCCCTCAGGATTGGATGTAGTAAATAACTGCTGAAAAAACTGCCCAAAAGTCTCTGAAATTGCCTCCATAGTACTCACTACTGTTCCATCCTCTTTCATAATTTTTTTAATCTCATTTGTCTTTTTTCTTTGGCTTGCACATTGACGGAAATACTTTGTGTTTCGACCCCCATCTATGAGCCAAGATTGTTTGGCTCTTTGTTTCCATCTAGTGTTCTCCTCTTCCAAAAGAAAGTCCACATCCTTTTGCAACTGTTTTAAAGCTATTGTATGGGAACCCATATTTATAGCCTGCAGCCTTTCAATCTGATTCATCTTGCCTTGTATTTCCTTCCTATATTGTCTAAGAGTAGTCTTACTCCATTGTAACAAAGCATTCTTGCAATTCAACAGATTTTGTTGTATTGACTTCAACTGAGAGCCAACCCTTCCTTGCTGTGTAGACCAACATTCATTTATCAGACTACTGCAATCTTGCCTCTGGTTCCAGCTTGCTTCATACCTAAAGATCTCCCTTCCTCTCCTTGCAAAAGCAAACTACCTTACTACATTTTCCAGGCACAACACCAAAGGGCAATGGTCCGAAGAGCACATAGCTTGAACACATATTCTGCAAATAGGAAATAAGTTTTTTAATGACATATTACCCATGGCACGATCTAGTCTTTCCTTTGTGAACTGATTGCCTTCTCGTTTGTTGCACCAGGTATATTTAGGACCTTCATAACCAAGATCACATAGACCACATACTTCCACTGCCTCTCTAAATTCCTCCATTTGATGGTATGGCCTTATAGCTACCCCTTTCTTTTCATGCTGAAGAAGAATCTCATTAAAGTCTCCAAACAAATCCAAGGCATCTCCTTACTAGGCTTCAATAACTTCAACAGATTCCAACTTTCATTCCTTCTAGTCGTTATGATGGGTGTTTAATATTGATATAATATAGCCGTAATTGTCGAATCTTAAAGAGTTGTGTATATTAAGGGCTCGTTTGGTTCTTTGACTGTACTCAATTTAGTTGAATTCTGTTGAAATTTAGACATCTTTTAATTTTTAAATATTCAACTCTCAAATGACTAAACTCATTTCAACTCAAAATATTTTTACACGTGAGACCTACAATCTTTTTTCAACTTTCCATAAATACATCTAAACTCATCTGAACATCCAAACACATCTAAACTCATCTCAGGTGGGCCCCATAGAACTCACTTTACTATCTCAACTTACTACTATTCATAGAGAACTCAATTCAGTTTAGCTCAACTTAACATCAAAACGTAGCTTAGAGCACTAGTAGTGGACTTTAAAAAGTTATATTTTGGCCAAAGTTTAATTAGATTCCATAAAAACTTACTGTAGTAGACTCAATAAAGTTATAATATTTTTTACTTTGATAATTTTCACTAGCCAAATTTGTTGAGTCCAAATTGCTGACCAAATATTATTTTGACATAAGAAATTCACTCTCACAAGTGCTATTCGTTTCGCGCGAGCTCACAATTCTAGAAAATCTCTCTTCATCTGAAAGGCACGAGGCACCCAAATCCCAAACTCAACCACATAAGGCAGCCAGTCTCCACCAATTATCATTTCAGTAACGTGGCATCATCTTGCTCGAGTACTTCAAGTTCTAATTTTACAATATTATGATTAGTTGATACCAATTTTTTCTTTTAAAATTTAATATCAACATTATAAAATTAATATATATTTTTTAATAAAAAATAAATATTCACATTACAATTTGAATTAAAATAAGTAAAAAGGTCAAAATCAATTTTTTAATAGAATATTAATAGATATTGAGAGTCTGTTATTTGGTGTTATTGAAAAGTGATTAGTTAAATTTATAAAAGTGAATTTTCTAATCAAATTTTAGTCAAACTTTGTTGAATTCACCGCTCTTAAAACTCTTAGACAATTTAAAAATATAAAGTAAATTTATATTTTCTCTTGCAAATTGGCTTTGGCGAAAGATTGTTAATGCCCCCCTACACATTAGGGGTGTGCAGAATTCCGAGAATTCCGACTCCGTCCGACCTCCGCTCCGATGCCGACTCCGACGGAGTCGGAGTTGTCGGAATTCGGAGTCGGAATTCGGAGCTACTCCGAATAATTATTCGGAGTCGGAGTCGGAGTCGGAGCTCGAAGGAGCTCCGACTCCGACTCCGAATTTTTTTTTAAAACCCAGCTCCAAAACGACGTCGTTTTGAAGCTGGGTTTAAAAAAAAAATTTTTGAACGACACCGTTCCACTTAATATGGAACGGCGTCGTTCCATATTTCCAAGTTGAAGGGGCTTCTTCTTCACGTCAAGCGTCCTCTTCCTTTTCTTCTTCTTCTTCTTCCTTCTTCCTTCTTCACTTCTTCTTCCTCCTTCACTTCTCTCTCGCGTCTCCCGTCCCAGTGAGTCAGTGACTGAACCAGTGAACCCTCCGTCTCGCGTTCTTCAGAACACCGTTCGTCGTTGCTCCTCCCTGCCGCCGTCCCTCTGTTCAGCTTCCACCTACGGTGAGCCCTAAATTTAATTCAAGCACGTCTCTTATGAATTGGAGCCAGCAGTTGTGATTCTTGTGTATTGAATATTCAATATAGTCCCCAACACGGCGCTCAAAAACATGAATTTTACATTGTTTTGAAGACTTGCGCTCGAGCGAGGTGTCGAGCGCAAGTTGTATTGAACATTGGCTCGAGCGATATGTAGAGCGAAAGTCAAGCGAACCTCTCTGGAAGAGTTCTGCTCGAGCGCTACGTCGAGCGCTCATCGAGCGAAACTCTCTGACCTCTGTATGGATTCTGCTCGAGCGCGATGTCGAGCGCAGGTCGAGCGATCCTCTCTGGCTCTCTGTATGGATTATGCTCGAGCGCCACGTCGAGCGCACGTCGAGCGAACCTCTCTGGATGGATTCTGCTCGAGCTCCACGTCGAGCGAACCTCTCTGTATGGGTTCTGCTCGAGCGCTACGTCGAGCGCACGTCAAGCGAACCCATTTGGATGTGTTCGTCTGAGTCAAGTGCACATCAACCGAACCTCAATGTAATAATACATCGATACATGTATTATTATGATACAATAATACATGTCCTATTGTATAATACAATAGCCTAGTTTATTTTTAAACTAATTTTTTGCTTCTAATTTAATTTTTTCAGCTTCATTGATTGTGATATGGATCCTAGACATAGTGGAGATGATCGTCCACAAGGGGATGTGGTGGATGCCAATGCTACAACTCCTACACCGGTGGGTACTTCCACCCCTAGAGCCACATCTAGGGCAGCTACATCTAGAGCAGCTACATCTAGAGCAGCTACATCTTGTGCGAGTAGTCGACTCCCACTCCCAGTTGATATAGAGGATGAAGATATGTTCAACGAGGAAGAGGAGATGCCCATTGAGCAAGATCAGCCACCACGACCTTCTAAAAAGAGGTCGTGGACATGGGAGCATTTCACCAAAATACCTGGTGAAATTGCGAACCCAGTGGCAAGATGTCATTATTGTGGATCACTTTGTGGATGCCATTCGAAGAAGCAAGGTACCAGTGTGTTGATAGCACATCTAAATGGTTGCCAACGATATAAGATGGCGAAGGGATTGCAAGCCACTGATCAGACCAACCTCAGTTACCAAACTTCTACAGCCACTGATGGTACACAGACTAAGAAATTGGTCATCCCTCAATACAGTGAGAAGATGTTGAGGGACATGCTTGCAGAGATGATAATTACTGATGAGATGCCATTTACCACAGTCGAGAAAAGAGGCTTTTGAAAGTTTCTAAATTTTGTTGAGCCACGATTTCCCATTCCATCACGGTATACAGTGATGAGAGATTGTATGAAGAGGCATGCGAAGGACAAGGAGGAGATGAGGAAGATGTTTATTACCACTGGCCAGAGAGTGTCTTTTACGACTGACACATGGACTTCCATACAGAACGTCTGCTACATGTGTATCACAGCACACTACATTGACAGTGAGTGGATTTTGCATAAAAAAATTATTGATTTTAAAGAAATTGTGGATCATAAAGGTGCATCCATTGGGGCGAAGATGGATGATTGTTTAAAGGACTGGAGAATTCGAAAAGTGCTGTGTATTACAGTTGACAATGCCAGTGCGAATGAAACAGCAATTGATTGGTTTAAGCGGAACACGACGGTGAGAGATGATGTCATTCGGGCCCACGAGTTTATTCACGTTCAATGTTGTGCTCGTATAATTAACCTCATAGTTGTTGAGGGATTAAAAAAGGTTCATGATTCCATAACCCGAGTCCGCAACATTGTACGATATGTGAGGGGTTTCCCTCAAAGGCTTGCCAAGTTTAAGGCAATAGCAGAAGATTTGAAGATTGAATGTTCTAGTATGCTGTGCTTGGACGTTCCGACTCGATGGAATTCTACATACATGATGTTGGATGTGGCGCAGAAGTACCAAAAAGCATTCGAGCGGATGGAGGTCGAGGATGGGGGCCTGAGGTATGCTTTGTTGGAGCCAGCAGGACAGGGGCTCGGTGCGCCAGACGCACATGATTGGACCAGTGTGAGTTATTTTGTTGAATTTTTAAGAACCTTTTATGAGATAACCATGCGACTATCTGGATCCAAATATACGACTGCGAACTCATTTTTCAGTGAGCTCTCGGAGCTTCACTTCCAGTTGGAAAATAGTTGTACTGACTCTGCTGAATTGTTATCTGCTATGGCTACGAGGATGAAGATCAAATATGATAAATATTGGGGGAATATTGAGAAGATAAATAGATTGCTATTTGTGGCTGTGATCCTTGACCCCCGAGTTAAGTTGGCCGTTCTAGAATTTTGGGTAAATTCCGTCCTCGGGGCAGTGAAGGCTGGAGAGTTTATTAGATTGCTAAAAAGTAATGTTGATGACTTATATCATCACTACAGTACTAGTGCTCAGCCTTCATCCGCAGTTAGTAGCTCCTCACATTCGAGGCCGACAGGATCGACAGTTTCCTCAGGTGATACTGACCCATCTGTAGGGGTTAGAGGCAATCGTGTCATACGGCAGTATCATCAACTCATGTCAACAAGGAATATTATGCATTGTACATCTGAGGTTGAACGATATTTTATGGAAGCTGTCGAGGCACCTAGTGATGTATTTCAGTTATTAACTTAGTGGAAAGTTAATTCCACCAAGTATCCAGTCCTTTCCCGTGTGGCCCGAGATGTGCTAGCCATTCCTGTCACTACGGTTGCCTCAGAGTCGGCATTTAGCACTGGAGGTCGCGTGTTGGATGCTTATCGGAGTTCATTGTCACCGTCAACCGTGAAGGCCCTTGTTTGCACACAGAATTGGATAAGTGAAACGCCCATTGGACTAGATACCGTTGGCGTTGATGCCGAGAGCTATAGGCTTGAATCGGGTAAGTTTATATGCTTTTAAATGATGATTTAATTATTTTTAATGTTTCTAACTTCTACTTTTTATGATTTATAGATCTAATTGTGAACCCTAACATAATTACCGATGATTGAGAGTTTGGAACGGACGCTACTTGAGAGTTGGGATGAAGTTGAGAGAACCTCATTTCTTGGTAAGAATCAAATTATTCTTTTACCGTATTCAATTTTTTATTATCAATTTTTTTTTCATCTATTGATTGCTACTTTCTATCTTCATTTCAGGCGTGACCAATGGAACATT